>NC_089731.1:5777934-5934021 GCF_035083965.1 Branchiostoma lanceolatum | reverse complement strand
TGCATTCTCGCCTACATTTACGATGTAGGCAAGACGGAAACGATGAAAAGTGAATAGAAATCAGAACCTATCGATCAAAATAGCGATATCGAATCACTTTATCGTTTCAACATTTCAACTTCAGATATTGTACTATCTTGAAAACCTGGCTATTACAAAGAGGCCAGAAACAATCCTCTCAATGTGTTACTATAATTACAGGCAAATTCAGCTCATCTGTAGTCTTTGAGAAATTTCAACATGATGTAGATATAGTAACGAGCCACATGACTGTACGAACACATGTCAAGTCATTTATGCCTTCATTAACACAGTATGGGGGATTAGCGGTTACTTATCCGATCTAGATATTAAGTAACCCACTCAGACATCTGCATCGAAATGTATACTGACGCCTAGTTCTATAGAGTGGAGTTTGACAGGCCAGCATACATATAGATGATAGATAGATTTTCTGAAAAGGTTTGATTAGAAGACTTTCTTATGTTGAAAACGTTTAAGAGACAACAGGCTTTCTTTCAGTGCGGGTACTCTTACATTGTTAGTTACGCAATTGCAAAATCATTTCCACATGCATGTGCACACATTTCAGTGTATAAGTTGGTTACCATCTTTGTCTCTCTGTAGCCCCTGGGCCAAAGAGTTGTGTAAGCTCTACAGAAGAGGGCGAGTCTACTTGGTAGTAGTGATTGTTTAACTTTAAGTAGTAACATGCTCTTCCTTAGCAGTACTGGGTGCTAGCAGAGAGAGCTCCATGCACATTTTAAACGTCTTTGATATGATTTGGGGTTGGAATCCACAATCTTTCGAATACTAAGTAAAGGTACCCGCCAGGCTATTGCACCGGTATTAAATCTATAGTGTTGTTAAACCTCAGGGACAGGTAGGTATAACAATAGCTCTCCATATCTCGTTCTCAATGGTGGTGGTCCATGGCTGCTTCGTGCGCATGGAACCCTGCCAGCTGATAACGCGGACCCGGGTCCAACCTGTCAGCGCTATTGATGATCCTTTATATGCTCTAGTTACGTTGAGTTGACCATGGGTTTTCTCTGGGATATGAAATATATGTGCAGCCCGTAGGTATTGCGGAAATGGTCACCGACAATGGTGAATTATACCCACACCACACGTAGGAATCGATTGGAACGTAGGTAGTGAGACTTATAATCAATAGCTGCGGTTATTTCTTATTATGTCAGTACGTACCGATGTACCCGAACCAGTCAAGTGGAAAGCGTAACTCTTTCGAAGTTGCAATTTTTCTGTGCTGTCCATAGACTATTACGAATCTTAAGAACTTCAGGCTCCACGTTCCCAACAACCCATGTCAGTTACCCGTACAGAACTTCACGCAAGGGCGAGGACGGTGTCAGATTGTACACTTTCAGTATTGGCGGTGTGTCGTGCACCGTCAATGATGGGAAATTCAACATCGATTTTCGACAAATCGCCCAGAACATCATGGACGTTGACACTTTGACGCATACACTGTAACGAACTCAGACTGAAGTTGCCGATCGATAGCGCTCCTAATTGTGTAAAATAATAACAGAAAGAAATTGGATGACACGATTCCAGCATCGCTGTTGACGATAAATGCATATATCACATATAACAGCTGCTCTGGCGACTATGAACAAGTGCCAAAAAAGGAGAAACGATCACCGATCTTTTAGACGAATATTTAAGGGACAAAACACACTACAGATAAGGACAGGAGTATAAGCTGGTTGCGATTCACACACCTGTCGCATTTTAGGAATTGCACGAGTTACTTTCATTTGGATCGTGTCGCAACTAGGATGTCATTGTCTGCTTGTCACGCCCTCAACTTACTTGCAAGCAAGCTAGTGACAATAATCTATCTCCAAACTACATCATGTGTGTTCAGGTGACAACGATGTCATTATTCTAATTAAGAGAATGCAGGGACACATGCTTTAACAATATGATACCTATGTCATGATGTTTCAACTTAAGACTGGGTAGAATGGGTCAAACATAATACTGCCGAAAACTAACTTTTTCAAATGATATTCAAAGGTCCTAAGTTTTGTATCAAATGTGCTGTTCTGTGGTGCAATACTATTGGGGGTTTTTCGGTCTTTTTTTCGACATACCTCTTACGGTGAGTTTTGCGATTCTCCTGTCCGCTTCTCCAACTCCGTTGCTCGCCATACACTCGTACGTTCCAGAATCGTTTACTTGCACGTTGAGGAACACCACAGAACACGCGAGAACATCGGACGAGAGCGGCTGAGTCACAGTGCGCAGGCGCGTGCCTTCTTTGGTCCACGTGATGTTGGGAGACGGGTTACCGTCTGCCACACACTGGAGTGTCGCTCGCTCTGATTCGTCCACTGAGAGAGACTCTGACACGCTTATGATCGAAGCAGGGTCTGAGGAAGACATACAGTATTAGAGGGAATATGAATAATGGCATTGACAAAGTGCAGATATGAAACGTCAAGATTTCCTTCACGATCACTTAATACTGCATATAGGAAAAAGCAGCGAGGTACAAAATTATGGCTTCATAGAGTGCTGACAAAATGTTAGAAAATCTCGTTTTATGATTTGAAGATTAGCAATAAATACGTCCATGTTTTGATGTACACTGTGAATATAACCAGGCAGATTGCTGCTGCTCTTTATGGTTAACCCATGGTGCTTTCACCTTATAAACCAGCAAAGAGAAATAGTGAATAATGCGCCCTTTCACCATGCGAAATAAAGTGGCAAAATGGCTGGATTTTGGGGGCCGTAAGGTGGGTTTTTGGGGTGCTTACTCCATAATACGTAATCAAACTGCATGATTACGTTACACTTTCTTTACCTACTGTATGGAAGCATGTATACAACACTATGTTGGTTTTTCCTGTTCAACTTTTCTGTTGGCCAAAATCTTTCTTAATTCGATCCTTATAATGTTGATTTGTAATCATAATTTGTAATTAGCTGATGTCTACACGTGACACTCTTATTGTCTCACTTCTCCTTTTCAGAGCCCTAAACAGAGTTCGGACACGTACACGTATGTGAATGACCTATTATTAGATTTAGTACTTCCTGCTACAACGTTAACAATTCTTCACAATAGCCTATTTGCTTCCTTTTAGAATTTTACACCTTGACGCTAATACTTCAAATATAAAGTTCTGCAGACGTGAGCTTTCGTGCTTTACTAGTTATTAGCCTTTATGTAATTTAGTGGCTACCGTAGTCGTAATATTTATCTAAGCATTTTTCTTTCTTATGAATGCAGCAAGCATGTCGTAAAATTGTTGAACATTCTTCTTCTATATGAGTGTAGCTGGTGTGTCGTAATATTACTGTACATTCGTCTTTCCTACAAACGCACCAAGATGTATCTGGTTTGTCAGCCAGGCTATCTATTGTACCTGAACTAATATAACCCTACCTTTTGCAATACCCTCCGAAGTAAGACAAACGTGTCATATACAACCCCTCGTCCGTCTTGTTACCAAAATTTACGTCTGCTTAACACCTCAGCCTCGTTAATAAGGACCACAGGAGTAATAAGTGACGGTTATGGTTATTCAAGCTTGTTATGGTGTCCATTCATAACAGTATCATTTTGACAGTGTGAACGTTGGTTATTAGATTTAGCGATAAAAATAGGATAACCTTGTCACGTACATAGAACTTCTAGTCGGAGACTGGCGGCGGAAGGTCTGACCACGTGATCAGCGATGCAGGCGTATGACCCGGTGTCCGCTCTGGTCACGTGATGTATGAGTAATGACGGAGACGCCATGCTTCCGCCGGAGTACTTCCCCGTGAAGCCAATGGTCTCCACGCGTGCGCCGTCCTTCTCCCAGTGGAGAGAAGTTATGTTCGGCTTCGCGCCACTCACTGCGCATGTCATAGTAACTGTACGGCGATAGGTCGTGACGTAGGGAGAGTAGGGTCCTACTTCAACGGTCGGAGGCACTGAAAAAACATGGTCGAACCATAAATCATTACAGCATAGCTAAAACATTTATATTAGATATCCCAGAACATATTTGTCATTGTATCATACCGCAAAAGATGTGAGTAATCAATAAGATCAAAATGCTGCTGAAAACAGTTATTGACAATGTATTCAATCATCATTCAACAAGCCATGGCGTGAAGGGGTCTAATGGCGCAGGCATCCTTTGTGCATGTGGATATGATTTGGGCTAATGTAATGACATAGGCATACCTTGCACACGCCAGGCGTTAACCTGGTCTACTGTCCCCTAAAAGCTTTTCTACATGTACAGAAAATTCTGACGATAACGAAGACGAAACAATTGATTTGTATAGCACAATCCATGTCTCCTTCAAGGTAGCAGAACACAGTTTTCGGCCTATGGGGGTTTCTATAGTTAAGGACCCCAAAGTGACCCACATCGACGTGGATAAAATAATAGTAGGGTCCCCTACAAAATCACGACAAACGAATATGTTGAAGTCGAGGGTACGATCTACAAAATAAGTGAAAACCAAAAAAAGTTATGGTTTTATAACAATTTGACGGCCACTTTGATATGGGGTCATGCGGGGTCATGCGGAAGTGAAGCCGACTCACCTCGGCAGGCAGCTGCAAAGGTCACGCGCATTTATACGCCGAATGGGAAAACTTCACAATCTCATTCCTACCATCTGAAAGCCCACTTATTATACTGCCATACAGTAAAGTTCGTGCCTCGCTGGCATTCACGTCAACGTTTTTACACACGGTTCAAGGTTTAGGGCGCACTATTTTCTTACCGCTACGTCACCGACTCCGGGGGTCGCGGCGAAATACTGTGTACTCATACCTTAACGTCTACCCCTAACAACCGTATGAAAGATTGGACAGTGTTTTTGGGTGACATTTTACAGTGGTATTCTAGAAAGAGGTCACAAGCCCACACTTTAAGTCGTAAACCACTGCAAGTCATTCAAACCGTGGCTAATTCTATATCAGCACGGTACTTCGGCGCTACATCCCTATCAGACACGGCCATTATGGTTATTTTGTTTGCATGTCGAGCAGACAGTGAGTCTGCCCACGGTCGATGGGTGGTAATGTCGGGGATTATGTTTAATTGGCGACAATGTTGCTGAGCGGTGGAAATAATGGCCCGTAGTCAAGGATGTGAGTTGCTTTGTTGTAATATCTTAGCACGTCCTTAATCACATCGGGTTGACTGAAGAGTAAGAAGCATTAAGGGCCATTAGAGTTGCTTTGTCCGACATAAAGATACCACTGCAAAGTGAATTTGCTCTACTCCAGTCAGCAGTTTCTTTCGCTCAACTTGGCTTTTAAACCTCCCAAGGCAATCTACAACTCAATGGGTAAAAGGAATATGAAAGAAATAAATGGAGTTGCAAACAGAACTATATATATAAATGTGGGCAATAGATTGAGCAAAAACTTCTCAACGATTCACGTATTGATGGTACGTCGATAAAGGTTGTATCTGTAAATTCAGCTGACTGTGCAACACAAGATTAAGTGTTCCGCAGTTATGTTCCCAGCAGTTCAATACGTGCATCCTTTATCAATGAAATCCAGATACTCGTAATTCCCAACGAGTGTTTTGCATATGACATGGGGGCTGAAACCTTTTGCTTTGAAGTTCTTTATCTTATGCTGAGCACACACAACTGTTAACAAAGTATCGTATTACTTGCCATGTCATGCTGACTTTCAGAACTTATAAGATCATTCTAATGAATTCTCATGCACATGCAGGGGACGCTATGATATCTAAAACAAAATTGTAACGTTTGTATTCTGTGCTAGCCACTTGAAGCCTGACAAATGAAGGGAGCAAAGTTCAGCGAGAGAGAAAGCATTGAGCAACTAAAGCTATTTGATGCTATCACTTGTAGAATGAAATTGATTTTGTAGCCCACTTTATATGACGAATACTTTACATACGAGGTTTCTAGAATAACGATTCACAACCATTGAAATGCTGTCTATTGTAAAATGTTTTCATATACATATGGCCCTTCGTATATTAAGTTCTTGGGACATATGCCAAACAAGGAAATCTTGACTTCTTGTGTATACATGCAACGAATGTCAATATCTAGACCCACAGCCGCATGACTAAAAGCCTCCTCCTGCCACGGAAGATGCAGCCAGGCTTGAAAAAGAGCTTCATTTTAGATCCATCCAAGGTCATCAACCCGACCTTGAGGATGCGGGATTTGACATGGAAAATTAGTTTTGAGGAGCAGATATCCTGGGATCGGTCTGTAGTAATCCGATCTGTAGGTAGAGAGGCAGAAGTGATCTCAAGGGCACCATGCTGGGATTGCACCCGAGATCCGGTTCGCCGCTCATTGGTCGTCTCTGACCCTGCACGTCTTGAACCGACGGCACGGCGTATGGAATACTGCACGGGGTGAACGGAAGGCATCACGCTTCGACTGCAGCCATATTGCCGTAGTTTAAGTGATGTTACATCGCGCGCATAAGCGTGCTATTGGTCTTTAGTAATTAAGTCTTATGATGCGCACTTCTTAAAGTAAAACGCACTGGTTCATTATTTACATCGTAAGGAGAAAGCATATAGCAGGTAAACTTCCGTTCATTGTATATTTTCAACGGTTGATGTTATATTCAAAAGAGGGTAAATGTTATTTTGAGAGGAACGCTGTATTACATTTGATCAGAACGTTACCTGATAGAGTATCGATATTGGAAAAATTCATCAATTACAATGCGCTAAACACAAGTTACTATCTCACATGTTCTAGATTAAGAATAAAATCGCTCACTTAATACCTGACTGATATAAGTTTTACTTAAGTTTGCACCTTCAAGTGACGAACATATGTTCCTCATAGAGCTATTTGCTACATGACAAAAAAATTTCATGGTCTTGATTATTTCTCTTTTGGTACAATTACGAGTATCTGGATTTCATTGATAAAGGATGCACGTATTGAACTGCTGGGAACATAACTGTGGAACACTTAATCTTGTGTTGCACAGTCAGCTGAATTTACTGGTACAGCCTTTATCGATGTACCATCAATGTGTGAATCGTTGAGAAGGATCTTCTGTTTCCTCGATCTATCGCCCGTATTTATATATATATAGTTGTTTTCTAACGGTGCAACCCCATCTATTTCATTCATATTCATTTTACCCTTGAACTTATAGAGTAGAGGTTAGAAAGCCAAGTTCAGCGAAAGAAACTGCTGACTCTAGTGAAGCAAATTCACTGGAGCTTATCTATCAAACTCCAACTGAAGGTTATAACTTCCAACGCTATACTAATGATAAGAACTATCAAACCAGGGTACGTTCAATCGCGTAGTATTGTATCAGCGGTTTAATTAGTTTCTTGATATATATGTGACTTTAAAGCCTCGACAGTAGAGGTAGGCTTTCATTACAGAAACTAATCAGGGACTTTTAATTACAACCGGTGTCTACAAGGCGGCGGGTTTATAAAACAGTAGGACCACCCATTATAGAAAACGTGCGCAACACCCGCTGAGGAACTCCCTCAAGATACAGAGGTCGGATTTTCGGCTTGCTGTTCTTTGATAACATACGTTTTAAAGGCACCTACTATGGAACTTTACCAGACATCACAGTCACCCGCTACAATCTAAGGGTTTGATTAAAATTTCAACCATTTTATCAAGATGAAAATGGCGGCGGGTGCGTTGCGTAATACAGGTAGTGTTAATCAATTTACAAGGAAGCATCTTGTGGGACACAGCGAGGGCTTTGAAGTGAGTAATTACCTGTCAATCAAATAATAATTAAGTTTACATCTTGCACGTCCTAGAATGAGGTTTACGGACATCATTTTTTCATAAAAGTGATTTGTAACCCCATCAATATGCTTTGTACCAATGACTTCGCACAAGACGAGCGAAAATACGAGTAATTTTGAACAAATGATGATCAGGAAACTGGCGAGTAGCCATGCAGCAAGATGCCATAATGTACCCAATCGATATCAATTATGCGGGATGCCCCGAAATTATAAATCATGCTCATCCTGTGACATGAAGGCAGACGGCGTGAGTAATAAAACGTGATGGTCTGATGATGACTGCGGCACTTGGGAGATGCTAATGATGTATTACTTCGTGTACACTGCCATGTGCACTGTAAAACTTCTAACGTCAACTGTAACGCTATTCAATGTAACCATACCTTAATTGTTTCACAATTATGCTGTATGACATTGACATGTCATAAAGTGCATTTGCTTGTCTCTTTCAATACTTTTGAGTCGAAAGAGTCGAATACACAGTGTGCCATTGATGTACAAAATGAGTTCAGTATTTGCTTAACATAAATGGGTCAGACAACTAAAACTATGAACGAAATGTACATGTTTTTTGCAAATACAGGTAACTAAAGATCTAGATGTACATGCGCATTTGGAAGATCTATACATCTGACGGGATGTGCCCTCCATGAACGTACTGTATACTTGGTCTCTCCAAGGAGAAGTAGTACACCTGAACACATACAAATCAGAAGATAACTCAACTAAGACCCAAAACTGATATTGATAATACATGTAGCTAAAGATTTATGTACGTGAATAGATGAAAGATCTGTACGGGTGTGCCTTCCATGCACGCGCTGCACTTGATATTTCAAGGCACTTCGGGCAGCGGGTCTCCCGCAATTATTTATCCTCCCTGCCTGCGGACAAAGGGTGCCAAACTACAGAGCACTTCAAATCCTGAGTAGCCGTAATGGATGGCACATTCAGCTGATATCATATATATTCATGGGGCGCGGTACTCAGATGGCCCATTCTGCAGTTTGCTGACAATCAAATCGGGGCTTATAAATGGCCGAGACCACAAAGGGTTGACAGGCAGAAGGGAGGTACATTAAGTCTTTCATATTGTTGTGTAGAGCCGCGACAGGGATAACTATTACGATGCCAATAAACGGCGGAACTGCACGATGAGATGAATACAAATCACTACGATGATTGGATCTTACAGTTACTGTCCACAATGACCGTCGCCTTTTGCAGCTAGCTGCTGCAGCTCTTCACTCAGTACAACCTTCCTCACAAAGGTCTTAAATGCGTTAAGACACGATTTGTGATAGGAATCAACTACGATGATATGAGATCTTGGACTGTCTATAAGTCTGGATTACTTGGGCAAATGTGTTTATCAAGCTTCCTGTTATTTCCCTCTTCGATACACGTCTAGTCTTACCACAGCAATCCAGATAGTTACTTAGACTTCCAAAAAGTCAAAATAAGAATACCTCTGTTGACTCATGTTTAGTCTAACTGAAGCGCATTAGACTCCAAAGCACCAAAGCAATATGCATGTAAGAGACATTCACTACCAAACGAGAGTAAACAGTGCTGAAATAATGTTTCATCTACCTGTTGATAAGTGTAGTTTAACACCGATATCCATCATGAAGATGTGTAATGCAGCATATACAAAGTTGTTCAATCTATCTTTCGACTTCGCTTCACATTCCGCCATTTTGGATTGAAAGGTCGGATGGCATTTGTCATGGGTGGTACCAGAACATGCGTTTCTACTGAAATTTGTAACAAAGTACGTCGACGGGTAGGTGGTGCTACAGGGTTATGTCGATTTTTGTTTATTCAACCTTAAGTAAAGCATCCAAAGTTCAGTGAGAGTGGCCCCACAAAATTTCCTGTTCTTTTTCGTCATTGATTTTCGTACTAGTCACAAGTGCTTACCCGTGTACCACGGTGCCTTTGATAACCACTGTTTAATGTACTGTCACCGTGATGTATGCCTCCTGCACTGTGGAACAATGGATCAGTAATGGTCCGGTAACGGTTGCAATAAGCGCAGGGACAACGGTCACATTTTATAGCGTTTGTACCCCGTAATCTCCATTACATTAGTTTTACAGCAAAGTTATGGATTATCAACACTTTTTTAACACCTCCAATCACACATCGTAATAAGACAGATTGAACCACGAAGGCTCCCATTAAGGATAATAACTGGGCAAGTTGCCTGTTCTTAGAGCCAGTGCGCAGTTCATAGTCACACTACCCATTACGTGGATCTTCCCCAAGTTGACTTCTTTCTGTGAGCAAATCGAATATAAACTCAATTTAAGCGAAGGTTGTAATGCATCATCGTCTACTATACAATTAGCGTTATCTTGTCCACTAGGTAAGGACTCCGGTTCGTGACTCTTCAGTTCAGGGAAGCAATTTGGTTGTCATTAAACTTGCCTTTAGATTCTTATAGGGCGGGGGTCCCGCACGCCGCTCCTTCTGAATTATTGACAGCCGAGAAATCTTTCCGCACAGACGCCGGAGTCAGTGAGTTTCCGTTATCGACAGACTGACCGTAAAACGCCGTGCGGGGAACACTGTCTGCTGAAATTGGAAAAGGAGCTAGCCTTGGGATCGATGGGAGCATCTTGTAACATGCGTCACGCATGGCACGCAGCATTAGTCAAGAAAAAGAAATGCGAAGATTCGGAGGAGGCATTCATGAAGAAGCGCTTGCGGGATTGATACTAAACCAAATCGACAGAAACATATTACATTTACATACCAAAATGACTATTTGATAAAAGTAGACTTATGGTAATTCATTTCAGCGTAGACTAAATAATAGCTGCGTATGCACTCTAGCTTACAGTGCTCGTGCTGGTAGTCAATTTAAAGCTAATATGGCAATTCTGCACATGTCTTGTCTAAAATAAGGCAGATGTTTTGTGTTCCATCAGCAATATTCATATCTCCAGGAACTATGTTCTCTTCGAGACCACTGCCCATTACAATAAGGGAAAATAATGTCCTTAGATAAGTTAAGTGAATACTACTGAGCTTGATTCTTTGCCATATGATCTAGGTGTGATATCAGATAACTAAGTGTTTTCATTAATTTCTTTGAATGTTTCTTTTCCTTTTTCTATTTCTATTCCATTTATCAGATTTTCCACGATGTATTATTCAAATAACAGTTTGCAGATTTGTGTATGAGCAAAGTTGCTCTAAACTTTCAATAAAGACCAAGTATGAAGTTCCATTAAAACTTTATTTGAAGCTCCAAACTTTTCTTGTTGAAAACTCTGGGCTTAAGAGGAAAAAAAGATCGAACGATCATGTTTTATTCTGTCTGAGTAAAAAGACGCAACTCTGCAGCTGTTACTATCAGGACTTCCACTTCAAAGAATGACACGCTCTCCGTGAGCCAAACACGTCTGTAGAAGATAGCAGGGAAAGACCGGGTCCCCTGGGTCACCGATTCTTACAGAAGTCTAGGCACATCTAAGCTGGAGTAAGGTTGGCAGAAAATTGACGCGGCGTCTTCAATATCAAAACCCCAGTTCACGGGAATTGGATGAAACAAGGACACAAACACCGGTAAGCTTTTATCAGAAACGACGAGTAAGGGTTTTCATGATTACCCAGGCTGAAGAAAAATAAATTCTGAAGGATTATAAAGTAGTTCTAACAAACCTCACACCAGACATTGCTAATAGAAAATGCGTTGACAGGCGCCTCATTGAGACATTTATGATGACATGGTGGCGACAGTTCCCTACTTTATATGAGACTGGGATAAGCACGCTTAAGCTTGCTCACAAGCCGTACATGGATTTTGCATCACCGAAATGAGCAAGAACAAGAGAAATTAACGCAAATGCCACAGAGCTTGGTCCTCCATTCCTCGACAGACGAACGCGCGCAGCTGTCGACGACAAGCAGAAGCTTACCAGTCCTTCCGCTCAAATGAAGCTAAATGCCAAATACAAAATACTGAGTCATTCAATTAGAATGTAGATGGCAGAATACGAATACAAAGCGATCTTTAGAAATATGTTTTAGAGAAGGAAACGTCGCTATGCACTGTGTGTCGCTATTATCTAATCAACCCAAAAGTTCAAATATGGCGGCGCAAACTAGACTCAAAGTGTTTTCCACGACACCAAGACGACTTTTTCTCGCCGTGACCATACTGCCAGATTCTTGCTGAGGCACATTCCGAGGAACGATGGCAGAACCAACCATATAGTAGACATGTTTTTACGACTCCAAGTGGAGAATTCTCTAATCCCAACCTATCCAGGTGTGACTCACACCACAATGGTTTACAACACCCTCTCCTAGGGTAGTTACACCTGGCAGTAGCGTCAAAATTGAGGGTCAGTTACGGAGTTGACCCCGAGACCTCGTGAACTAAAGGCGAGGTAATAAACCATTGGACAATTGCACACTGCGTGATCCATTTGACATTTGACTGGCTGCTGTGGATGAATTCACATCAATAAGCCCCAGCTGCTTGAGCTGACGGTTTGCCGGATCCTTCCACATCAAAATTCTTCCTAACCGACGAGCTATTAAAACATTGCTTGCAGCTGAACAGCCATAATCACTGAAATTTGGCCACGCTTTCTCCAGTAGCCTCACCGCATAAATCTTCATGCGAGTATCGAGGATTGCAGTGGACTACGTCGTTACAAGGCAAGGGTACGAACATACAAATTACAGGACAGTGTAAGGAGAAGGGGTGATTAGGCAGGGCTAGGCGGAGGAACGATTTATTGAACACCTGCGACATCTTTTAGCTACACATGTCCGTACCAGACGGGTCGGCGAGGGAAGGTGTAAAGTGGGATTATGCAGCACCACTGCTACATTGCTGCATAAGTACAAAGTCAATACGCAACTGCTGGGTGAAGGCAAATGGGCTGGAAAGAATCCCAGTGGTCTCTTGAATTGAGAAACATGTATTAAAAATAAGTGAAAAAGAAGACAGTATAACGTTATATAGTTTGGCCGTAAAGTATAAAATCAACATTGCTTTGTTAAAAGCAACACAGTCTGATAGAACACTGAAGCAGGCCCTCGTGATGCCAGAGAGCTCCAATAACTTCGTGTTATGTTACAAGACGTAGATAAACTACCAGCACAATACTCTTTTCGCTCAGTCATGATATTTTGTCCCTATTAGGCACGATGTAGATATTGATCGCTTGGCAACGTGACAGTAATGACCTAAGGGACGACCCTTTGATCTTACAGAAACCCTATAAAGAAAACTAGGTCATGGAGGCAGCAATGATCTTGCTGTCTCTACTTTGTCCACTATGGCGTTTCTTCGTTATATGTATGAACGTCAAAATGCACTGTCAGATCTAACTAGACGGATGATCTTACGAACAGATGGTGTTATGGCCATCAACGGTCGATAGGATCTAGGAAGAAACGTCCGAAGCAACAGAACTGACATCGCAGCAGATTTCGCTGACACGACAAGAAAAATTGAGAATTCATCAAGACATCAAAAAGCTAGCTTAGAAGATTTCTAGGTATGAAGTTAAATCTACCATAAGCAAACGGTTGGAGAAGGTAGATTTGAAGTGGAATGTAAGACAAATCCGTACGCCAAATGAAACGTTCATCATAGTCACTGTGACGAGACGGGTAGTGATTAATACAAAAATAGTTTCAGAGCGTGCCCGGGACAAATGAAGAAACGTGAGCGACCAAGGAAACATAATTGCAAATCAATTTTTACAGGAAACATTATATGATTGTGTTAGTTCCAACAAACGTGAAAATTGATTGATTCTGTTACAATATTGAACGGTAATATCTCGACAAAAGTGGACTCGTCATCTCGCTGGAGTGTTTAATCGTACGAAGATCATTCTCCGGTGACATTGAGCGCAGCGATAACCACGGCGTTATAAATGTTTAATGGCGGCTCACTATATTGGTTTTCCCAGAAATGACAAGTCATAAGCTCAGTACAAATGGGTCTGCATTTAGCTGCGTGGCTGAAGATCAAAACTACGTGCTGCCCTTAATAACGGTTTTCCCATTCAAGTATTTGTCTGTATATTGGAACTTCCACTTCGGCAAATCCCGAGATCGCATCAAATATTCGCCTGACTAACGTCGTGCCGGCAAATATCATCCTCTCTTCATCGCGAAGTAGTGCTGAAATACCCACTCAGTTGCCCGCGGTATGCAAAGGTAAGACAATTGCTACAGTAACACTTAGTATTAAAAGCGTCCTAACTGCAACATATTGACCTTTATCTTAAACTTAATGTCAAAAGTTTTTCCTATGGATATCACTGAATCCAACGCGAAGGACTGTATTTTAGCGTCTACTGTCTACGTATTGACAAAGGAACGAATGTTAATAATCAGTAAACAAAAAAGAACTTTTGTGCAATATTTACTTTTGAGACCAGTCCATAATATATTGACGGAATCAATATTGATAACGTATAGTATTTAGTTGCATATAGGTACGTACATGAATATCAGATTTTATGTAACTCAAGGGGTACTAAACGATTCCAGCTTAGTTTGTGTAATTATTATGACTTTTCGAAGATAAAAGTTTGGAAACTTCTCCCAGATTAGTGGTCTTGCTAAAGATGAAATACAATCAACCAATACAAACCATCTTTTATAAAAGATATAAGCTTGTAGAAAGGTGGAAACATTTACATACCTGAATCATGTGAATTATGATTATTATCATTATTCAGTATTTGCAAAATTTGCAACATTTATTCAAGTGTATTGGCAAATGGGTTTAAAACATCTTAAAATCACAAATACAATTCTGATGCATACACAAGCATTTTAGTACTACAAAGGGACTACAATCCCCAAATAAACATGAAAACTGATCACAGTGGCTGCACGAACGATTGACCAGGTTGAAAATCAGACAGGAATTCGATTCAAAATGATAAGACAACTCATCCTTACTTATTGGTACAAGATTTTATCATTAAATGATTACATGTCCTAATCCCCATAGACGACTAATATCGCTGAATGCGCTTTAACCACTCTCTAAAACATCAATATGATACATCGAATTTTGGTGGAAACGCCATTATCAAACTATTACGTTATAGGAGGGCGATTCCGTACTTAACAGTGCATCTACACTAACAAACACGCGTCTAGATTTGCGTAGCACTTCAATATGTACACTTTAAGACATTCATCTTGCCATTACGTTTTATTAATCTTAAGTTGACAAATTTTCTCCGGTATTTGGCGATGTGTATCCACTACTGTTGCTCAGAATGATAATGCGTGTTCCATGCATAGGCTTACCCCTGTGGCAACCCGGGTGACCTCTGGTTTAGGAAACTGCGCCTGTTCCACTGAGAGAGCTAATGGCATCTGGCAACTTTTGACAGCGAGCGATATATCATTTATGCTCAGGTTCAAAGTCGTCAGTACGTTTGATTGGTCTTAAGATATGAAGTATATGCTATATGATACTTTGAGTATTGGCTATTGCGTTGTGTTTAACTGGTGGAAACAGAAGCTCTCTCCTCATAGGTGCATATACGCAGTCATTTCCTACGTCGTACATGTCCTGTTATAGAGCTTTAGATACCAAAAAGGAGTAATAGCTATAGGTTTTCTGTCCCCATCAGACTACCTTCCCCCATCTTGAAAAAAAGTTTGTATCATAAATGGATCAGGAGTTATTTCTGGCTGGCTGATGCAGTCAAACGGCCCATCACAAACACCTATTTCCCCAGGAGTCATCCCTTTCCTATTGTAGAGCCCGAGATATCGATAATGAAATAATAAATAAGAAATATAATGATAGGCCTTCTGGTGAGAAGTATCTGCCTTTACTATGAATATATCTTACAATGTGGATCAGACGATCTCTCCAACAGCTTATAGATGATACAGACAAACAGTCCGCGCTACATTTTTGTGTATTTGTTTGTTTATTTGTTTCATCTCTTTACAGCTGGGTTGCCCAATCAACTTATAACAGTTGATTCCCAGGAGAGAACCAGCATACACATGACAGTACATGTTACGTTTACATGCAGTCGGAAAGAGACGAAGGTGAGGTGGAAGACATTCAGTGCAACAAATAAAATCCAGATATATCAAAACAAGCTCGTTGTCCATAATTCAAAGTCTTGGGCTTGGTCGTTTTATTCCCTCAGGAGACGAGAGTGTTTATGTTTCAGACCCTGATACACCAACAGATATGGAAGGTCCTCTGATGAGAAGTACCTGCCCTTAAGGCCTTATCTTAGATGCTAATTTATGCAATTCACAATACGTATCAGCCGATCTCTCCAGCAGCTGCTGGATGGCACGTATACATATTAAGCAAACCTACCGTCTCACACAGCTATTTCCTGTGGAGTCATACGTTTCCTGTTTTAGAGCATGAGATACGTCACAACCGCCGAAATTTACACCGTACCTCCGGGAAAGGGGGGAAATAAATGGGCCATTCTCCAAGGCAATGTAGTAAAGCAGTGGCTTAAGTACTGTTATAAATTGTACGATTCAATGTTTTTATAATGGGTCTTTTATGGCTGTTGTAATGAAAGAGGAAATAATAAGAGGAAAGAGGAAATAATCGCCGGTATCACAAACCCGCACATGTGACCTTCCAGTCTGGTAGGGGCTTGATACAACAAATGGGCTAAGTGAGTTCATTACGACGGCTAATAGTATCAACAAATGCAGTATTGAACTATATTAGACTTTGCAGTACTGAAGGATTCACCCTAAGGCACGGTAAGTGTAATGCTACAGTATGGTACTACACTACATTATGGTACCTCTTAGTAAACAAAAATAGAAGAAACAATGTAATTCGTACTTTTATATATTAGGGGCGTGTCGTATACATATACTGTATGACAATCCCCATTGCCCTGCATATGCCGCTAGTCTCTAATACAGTTTGTTTGTTGCCAAGTGTTACGTTTACGTTAGAACTGCAGTGGTTCGGGCATGTGTCCAGGGCGAAAGACACTCTTGCACACACAATCCTTCAGGGAAAAGCGGAGGGTGCGCGTCCGCGGGGACGTCCCCGTCGGTCGTGGATCACAGATCTAAAGGAGTAGACCGGTCATTCAGCCAACCAGATGACCAGACTGGCGGAGGACCGTCAACAGTGAAGAGCTTTTACTGAGAGCTATGCTGCCCCGACGGCTGACTAAGCTATGGGAGAAAGTGAGTGAGAGTGAGTTGCGTTAAGATTTTGCTAAACATACAGTACATTCTATGTAAAAGTCGGCACAGTATATCCTGTTTTAGCCACTTTCTAAAAAGTTTCGATGCGCTGCGCTTTTTATGCGAACTTATAACAAATGTTATCCATCTCATACTTGGGCCCCAATCTTCTCTACGAAAGTATGCCCCGAAGTAAGATCCAAAATGAAAGGACTCCATCTCAGGACTCAACGTTTATACTTTGTCCGTACAAATTGCCCGCTCGGAGCCTTACTTTGCCCAGATCTGCGCAAGGCGGAGAGTAAATGGCTTCTTCCTGCACTTAGCCTTACTCGCCAGGACAGCAAAGCCGACTATTCACATCTTCAAGTCTGAAAAAAGCTCTATAGAAATTTTATATATATATAGGTTCAAGACTAATGAATCACTTCCCTTAGGTGAAGGTTTAGCTTTTATATATTATGTCATTGGGTAACTGTAGGACATGTCCTTTTCATTTGCTGTCGATGATATATGAACCATAGAGCTGCACTCTATCTTATATCTTCAATTTCAGGTATGATATTTATCATTGGTCCTCGAACGATGCGACGTGACTGAGGTATGCGAAGTCACATACCGGCCCTTTGTAATGAATTGTGTGGTTTTTCTAAAGAACTTATCTTATAGGAGTTTATTGCACATGTTTAACATGTCTACAGATTATTTCAGTGAATTTTTATGTTATCATTTTAGAAGTATTTCACTGATCAACGATTCGGGACATTGATGAAGCGTGCTGATCATTGACACAGCTACATGTAAGATTTGTTCAAACCAGATTTGTTCAAACCTCATCTAAATCCTCACATCACAACAATTCTCAAACTACTCGAAAAGGTTTCATAAGCAAATATGAAAAGTAAACTAGATAGGACAAATGAGCACGGAATAGACGAGTACATGTGTGAAATGATGAATATTAAAATGATTAAAATGACATGAGGACAAGGTTGAATATTTGACCCTTGACTTGAAGACGTCACGGTGATCTCATCAGGAAAGCAATCTTTGACTAGCATAACTTAAGAATGATCCTGGCAGTACAAACAATTGTGTGGTGGAATGGGACTGTAGTGGTTTCTCAATAAAAGTAGGAAAGAAGAGTGATAAAAATTGATTTCTCTTGATCTACCTTGAAGGCGTGGGTGGTTTTATCTACTCGATCCTGCTTGGGTAAGGTACGGGATTAGTATCAAGTTAAAACGACGGATTTCGGACATTGGGATCGATCAAGTTGTTTTCATAGATTGTATTTGCATAAAGAAGACGAGAAGCACTCTTTTCTAAATCCGAATGAATTATAGTTTAAAGTATTTATGAAAATCCATCTACGCTAGTACATTACATTGTGGAAAGATCATTTTCCATCCATGTTTAGGTTGGAAACACGTTCAGTATTTTCCATCAAATCTTCCCATCTCTAACTATTTATCCAAAGACTACGAAAGAAGTGTAATAATAAAAGAAACCTTGAAAGTCATCCATATTTGACCACGTTAACAGATGAAATGAAACTACACTTATTATACAGGAAAAAGTAATCCACTGCGTCTAAAAAAAGTAGTAGCACTCCACTCACTTATAATTAGATTTAGGACAATAGCAATTGAAATTATCCCTCATTGTCGTTGTCTTTTTTATGATCTACTTAGTATGTCTAATCGTCTTTATCATAAGTTAGAAATAGAGCTGCGGGCATAGCCATAGGCCTTCTAAGTAGCACTGTAAGGTATAAGATGAATAAGGTCAATCGAAATGTCAATGGTCGCCTTGGGATATGCTCTAGCGGATGGGAGGGCTGTTTTCAAACAAATGATTGTATCAATATAGGCCTGCACCAAGGCCATTAGTGGAAGAAAAGGTGATGAGGTTAGAGACAGGTTATGACCTTAGGGATGGAGCAAAATAGCAAGTCCGTTTTGCAAATTGCAGTTGATGACAACAGCCTCGGCATTATGTAGCTTTGTGGCCAATGTGTAAGTGCAGGTATGTCACAAAAATACAATGGCTGATTGTAAAGGTTCTCATTGCATATGTTAAAGTAGCCCATTATCACCACTGATAATGTTTGGGGAGCGACCCTGGCCTTCAACATATAAAGCACCCCAGGGGCTAATCAAGCACCTAATATAGTGTGACAAATATAGCACATTTCCATTAAGTATGGTGGAAAATAAAGCAAACGACTGCTATTGCCGTAAGGATGATGGTAGATAACACTGCAGCTATCAGTCTAACTCACACTTGAACAAGATCCATCAAAAGAGGATGCTTATACCGCTTCTGTTGCCAATTGGAAATCGAAACCCTTTTCAACCTCCAAGACTTTATATCTCTAATGATGTCGAGGGAGCCATCTTGTTGCAATGTGCCGACCATCTTGCTTCTGAACAGCTACTATTACCAATCGATATGCAGATTCTTGTGCTAGTGTCTTACGTCTTTTATTCCACAACATCAGTAGTCTGTGAAAGGATACTGATAGATTGTATTGTATTGCATTGTATTGTATCGTATTGAATAATGGACCTCAGAGGAATTTGGACTTGACCAGAATAAACTTGGGTCCTGTATGAGATAGTTGGTGCATCGTTCCCATGGGAGAGAGACCACTGGACAAGAATCGTAGACATCATCGGAAGACCTTTGAAAGACCTTAGAGACCATTGAAAGGCTATTGAGATAAAAAAAAAAGACCACTGGAAGACCAAAAGTATCATTAAGGTCTCACTGAACGACTGTTGTTTTGGATTCTCAACACGGTCCTCAGCGGCCTCGCTTCAATGGGATTCCTGATCTAAGTACAATGCCTTGAGGATCTTGATTAAAACAACTAGGCAACCTGTTGCATGATGGGACTGATGACTCGTAAACATATTTCATGTCCTGTATATGGTTGATAATATCAACCATATACAGGACATGAAATATGTTTACGAGTCATCAGTCCCATCATGCAACAGGTTGCCTAGTTGTTTTAATCAAGATCCTCAAGGCATTGTACTTAGATCAGGAATAACTTGATAAGAGTGCAGTTACAAATATGAAGGCAAAAAATTCGCAATCATATTGTCAAGTATGATAAAAGGTTAATTCATCATGTAGGCCTCACGACACGGAAACGCAATGTTAAAGTATATCACTGTAAGAGGTAACGTATATCAATTATGACTAGCATAGATTATCATTTTTAAGAAATAATCAGAATGTAATAGCCACAGATAATAACTAACAATTACAGCCAACCAGATGATTGCTGTTTCCTGCTACCGTGGTATGGAATTCAATATGGCAATACGTGATAATCATGATTATAAAAAAAAGTTATATAATTATGGAGCACAATAAAAAAAAAAATACGTCCGGGAAGAACTGTTGTTTTTTTGCCTAGGAATACGTATCATGTTTGAAGCTTTTAAAGTCTCACAAGTCATGCATTACACACATACTGATGGCTTTGTGTAATATGATGTTTCCAAGATGGCATGCTGCCTGCGTAATGCCCGCTGACGTCCTCACCAGAGATAAGATCATGGCACGTAAATGTTGTCAGTACGTTCGTGTTCGTTACGCTTCTTCCTTTCTCCAACTGTCAGGATCGAATTTGTTCCAGATGCAAGTAATTTACGATACAATGTTACTTTTCAGTTCCAGTAGTTTTCTCCGGCGCCTGAGCGAAGCTCCCAGACGCTATCTTCAAAACAGAAATATATTATCCGATACTTTCCTTAGCACAGGCCATTGATGTGGGATTACAGCTTCATACGATATTGCAAAGTCCTGAAACCAAGTCATGATTGAATAGCACAGTTGTGCACCATCATCCCCTGTCGTAATGGGTCTTTCAAGTTGAGAAGTAATAGTTTCCCATGATAACTGAATACGCAAAGAACGTCTCAGCAAAACGTTGGCTTTAAACGTGCTGATCCCATTTGAAATCCCCATACCGTAGCCGTTTCGCCTGTCTATACATTACCCTTAAGTCTCTCCATATATCTGCTATGGTCTTATCTTCATATTCTGTTGGCGCTAAGCCTTGAGCTCAGGAAAGGGCGATGACCGTTAAGACGAGTGTGAGGGAATAACACACGTTTTTCTATAGCTTTGCGGGGAAGAATGACCATGATGAATGGATGGATCTTATATTTGGTATCTTGTAAACCATGAAGACGTCTTTCAGTGTCCAGGAGTAGCTCACGTGAAACTAACGGTATGAGAAATAATGTCACTGTGAAAAGAAGTTTTCAAAAATGAATAGACTGTGATGTTAGTATAAGTTGCCAATGTACTCCGGCAGGTAATATGAAGCGACAACGAGGATAGACTAGCGATGAAATCCAATTTCGACACTGAATCGTATTGCTATTCAAACATAAGCAAATTTTGGGCATATTCTTTTGTGTGTGAAATGTTGAAGATGTATAGTGCAAATGCTCAATGAAAACTTGAAGATCGGCAAGATTACGAATAAAAGCTGCAGGAGATATACTATTGGAATATTCAAGTGCATTGGACTAATAATAAATGTATGCATGCATATGTACAACAAGTCGGCCAGCTAGCCAGTTTTCCAGTGAACTAGCCAAAGTTTATTCCCATTAAAAGGGTCGATATTCTTCTTTCCCCTGATACCAACTTTCCCAACATTCTGCCTTACGGAAGCATAACCATATTAGTAACCTTTTACTTGGTATTTTCTCAGATGTGAGTGCAGAATGAAACACTGGCCTGCAGCAAAACTCTGTCAGCATGAATCAGTTCTATAGCCGGGGCGCCACTCATGTCACATAATTACGCACTTGTTGCAGGCAGTGATTTATGGCCCTGTCCACTGGAAGCGGGTCATCTTGGCAATTTCAGAAGACGACAAATGTAGTTTTATTGAAAAACAGATTACGGCGATCTCTGTCATTAGGGGAGTTGATTTTTGTATATCCCCTCCAGTCAAAGGGCAGGGGAAGATGGCACTCTACGGGTGAGTCAACTCAAAACGGCGTGCTCTATTGACCCACTTTCCTCCACTCTAAACCACAACAGTTCGATACCACCGTAGAGTCATATTTCATGTTGCGACAGAGGTAGATGATTGCTGGTACTTTGAACATGTTTTCTTGTGGGGTAACTCAAAGAAAATGAAACAACCTTCTTTTACAAGAGTTTTGTGTGTGTGTGTTTGATAATTTGGACCTACCCAAATCGTCTTTTGTACCTTTTTCTTCTTTAATTTCCTCTACCCACAGCAACTAATCGTTTGGAAATATCTTAAGTGATGCATATTGATGAGAAATCATTTGCTCCGGCCGGTAGTTAATGCACGTAAAGGGGCTTCGCGACGAAATGTTAACTGATATCTTGAAAGGCCTCCAGGACTTGTTCGCCGGTCCTGTAGTGTACATTATCCGGCACATCCATCACTGTCTCCAGGATATTAAGTTATGGTTCTGCCTGATCCTAGCTCGATACTACAAAGGAACACTTCGAGGTCACATCCCGATGGAGACGATATGAGACCAGGTAAACGTCCTGTGTAGTTATGGACTGTGATGACAGCGGACAGTCACCAAGCTCTGCTGAGAAATTAATGGGCCTTGTAGAACAGGTCTGTATCTAGTACATGCATCTGTATTGGACAACTTCGTCAAAGGACCAAACATCTAGAATTTCTTTTTAATGACTGTAGTGGGCATGCATATATGCGTGTGTGTTTTTAAATTTCAAAATCATACCTTTATATGATATTCCAATTATAAAGTTATTGGTCATACAAATTACATTTTTGTCCCTCAACATTTAACGACCTCCATCTAGTGGAGAGTAGGCCAAACCGACTTTCGGTGTAAAACACCAACTTTTATGATTGGTTTTGGAATTGTTACAAAGAAAGACCTGTTATATTTTCTTCCCTATTTATTCAACTTCAGGAGTTTCAAAGATTTTAAAGATAGCCTATCTTATCTAATGAAAACAAGCTGCTCTCTGTACATAAGAAGGACAGTGCTTTGTACGTTTGCAGAAACAGTACGCTTTGTTTAAATAACTCCAATCTGAAAAATCTTTAGAGCCATGACATCTTCCATTAGCATCTTTGTGAATTTAGAAAAACGTAAACTTAATGACTTTAAGCGTTCTTCTGTGTGTCATTCAGGAACTCATTACAATATCCATTTCCGTGTTCACTTTCTTGGGTAAAACGATTAACCTTAGCTTACACAATCCAACTTTTTAACAGGTGAAGTTTCTCACTTGTAGAGTAATTTCTTTCTCGGGGAAGAGGTTAATGTACTTCTGGCAGAAAAAGGTTTTTAATACCTTGGGAAGATATAGTCAGAAAAAAGGTCTTGACACTTAAGTAAAACGACGTTAAAGAGAATAGTATCTCTCAATGTTAAGATACTTCAAGCTATGAAGAATTCAAAAGGCCAGGACGCATAAGTGGTGACCGTGTGTGTTGCAGTAGTGAATTGAGTAATGGAATATCTTCATATCCTTCCAACAAACTTCCAAATCAACACCATGTCAATCTAGTAGAAAAATGAAATGAAATCTCGTACCCATTATGTTGAGTTGCGTCACCTGCTCCTCGTTCCCAAGACCTTCGATCATGACGTTGAGCATGTATTGCCCCTCATCCTCCATCCTAGTTGGTTCAATCTTGAGAGACGCCTTCCCGACAAGCTCCACGCGTCCCTCGTAGTACCCATAAGCCTCTGAGCCGCTGGCGGTATGGTAGGTAAAGACAGGTACCCTCCTTAAGGCGTCCTTTGGGTCGACCTTGACCCAAGATAGGTACAGAAGACGTCGGTTGGTCTCGAAGGTGGCAGTAAGAGTTACAGGGTCGCCCAGAATGGTATTGACCCGTTCTGGCAAAGTAAGTCCTATCCGGCCGTTCGCCAGGCTCACTGTGTAAACAAACAAAGAAACAAACAAAACAAAACAAGAACATGTTTATTGTTCTCTATAAGAGGAAACCGTTGTGTCAACCTGCCATACAAATGCAATAAGGATAGATTGATACTTTGTAGTGTCTCTGAATCATCATTCTTTAAAAAATAAACTATGAATCTATCGTCGCAACATATGCACTGATCGATATGATGAAATCAATCCCTAATGACCTGAACAAACTAATCTACTTCTAGAAATTTGTACAATCAGGTCTACAAGCATTACAGTGGTCACAGAACAATCATTGCTATCTGTGCCTGAGTCTATGAGGCAACCATCGGCTTGTTCACGTGGCAAAATTTTAACCGTCTGTTCGTAGAACTATGAGAGATACGGATTACCGATTGGTGTGACGACGTTGACCCGTGACGACCTGGGTTATCTCATCTATTTCGACTTGCGAGGATAACCAGGTAGTGTCATTGGGACCGAACATTCCGAATAAGGGGGAAACCTAACTTTTATCTAATTTTATACATTCATACATGCTTGTATAGACTTATATCTTGCTCATATTCTTTGATCAATATACACTAATATCAAGCTATGGTTTAATTGTTGGCTTCAAAAGCATTCTGATTGCCGTAGCTCATTTGCGTATCGCACTTACTCAAGATAAGATGGTATCATCCGCCTAGGTCATTCAAAATGACCGGAGTGGATGATTATTTGCTGTTTGTGACTATAGATCAACACGTAGACGGCTGAAACTACCAAAAAGCATGTTTTTGGTTGTTTATGTCACAACGATAGCTGGTGGGTACACAGAATTATGTGAAAGGTGAGTTTAGGACCGTCCGGCACACTAAGTTTTCATTGTCTGTTGTCCATGTTGAGGATTTGGGAAAGGGAGGGGGGTGGCTATAATAAGCCGGTCCGCGGTTTTAACTGCCATTTGCGAGGTCAAAACTGAAGGTCCCTAAGGTGTACAAACCTTTCCTTTCTATGCAATGCTTGATGTTTTTTGTTTAGACGTGTTTAGTTAATGTCTCAGTGGCCATCAACTTTGCCCACAAGGCCTCACGATGTACATGCGCGGTTTAAAACACGGAATGCATCTTGCATCCATTGTCAATGCCAATGGTTTCAGCAGATAGTTAGTCAGCATACTTCTTCGGCTGATGAATACTTTACCTTTGTTGTCATTATTGATGTTTTCTTGAGGGACAGATGGGACATAACTGTTCTGTGTTACTATGCAGTTCGTCATGCACACGTGAGTCAGCTACAGCAGATCATAATCGGTTATTGTAAATTTCTGGCCCGTAACTATGTTCTTCGTCTTGATTGCCAACGTTGGTCTTTCTGCTATAGTCATTATTTATATCCCAAATGACAGTAGCAGACAGTGTACCAAAATGTTGGCAGGTAAAAAAAATAATTATATGAAGAACTGCAAGTAAACAACTGACAATATCCTAGTTCCTCATATCAAGCAGTGAAGCTTTTGAATGGCTGACAACAAAGTTAAACTTAGTATGGGTGTGTCAGTTTTTCGTGTGTATAGACCGATCTTAACTGTTTATCACAGTTAGTAGTTTGAACCAGTAATAGCATGGCAAATATCGGTTCAACCAATGAAAGACTGGCTGCATGTCCGTCAAATAAGTGCCTTTTTATGCTTTTATTTTCCATTTCTACAGCATAGGACATTGGGCGACGTGATTGGTCTGTTAACGGAGGATTATCAAGTCCCGGATGTGACTTATTCGGATGTGACGTTCTGTTCTAACTGTTTTCACTAATTGCATTGCAGTTATTTCAAGTTGCTGACATAACAAACCATCAGCATCTATCGTCCAACAGCCCTGTGGAATGGTACATTACCTTATATAATGATATTTGCATGTTTGCAAGACGTGGTAAAATGTAATGAAGCGAAAACCATTCGGTGTTTAAAACAGTTTTCACGATATCACTACCATACAGCCCTACAGGCCATAGCGTTTTCAAACTGATAGACTGTGCCCGTTTCCCCACTTTCCTTTCCATTACATTCCCCAAGCAAACTACTTCCTAACGACCCTTCCTGTACACCCGTGCGATACAACCGTTCATAATTGTCAGTATATGCACAGGTGCGTCCATGTGTCTCGTCCCCCTTGCCTAACTCGGGAGCGATTTGCCCATTACTGTAAGATAAAAAGTCTCAGTGGAAAACATTAATGCAACGCCAGTAGCTGCAGTAATAAAGGGTGCACGACCTTCAAACGGGTTTGCTACGCTAATTGTACCCGTGGTAAAAGTCGAGCAATTATTTCAAAGTGCAAACCGTTGCTTCTAGAACTTACGACCAGATTCCGTCTCATCATTCATTCAATTGGTAACTCGTCAACGGCACTTAAAAAGTCACAAACTGTCCTGAATAAAAGTTCTGACGCGCATTTGATGATTCCCCATATAACGATGGACGTAGACAAGGATATATCATCGTATCGAAATAAAAACATTCATCATACCAAGGATAAAACCTTTACGAATGATCAAATGACGATTTTACTGCATATCACTTAATAGAACACGTGTTATATGAAATATTAACATTCTTTACGACTTAGTCATATTTTGTTCGTACAGTTTTATGGGGCTCATAAAGGTTATGTCTATGACTTTCACATAATCCGAGTTCGAGACGTTTATAATTGTGATGGAAGCTGTCTGCGTGAAGAGACTGTACATTGCTATTGACAACATATCAGTGCTGAGCAGCTCTGTTGCAACAATTTGCGTGAACAATACTGTAAATGCAGAAAAGTTCGCGGTGGTTTTATGTTCGCGGTTTTTGCGGTGAACTTTCAGTGCGAACTTAAAACCACCGAGAAACTTTTCGCCCACCTATGACTAGCACTACTTTTGTTTCAAACGCGAACTTAAAACCAACGCGAACACTCCATTTTTCCCTACCGCGAAATAAAAACCCACGCGAACTTAAATGCATGTACAGTAATTGGTAGACCTCATTATTATGTTCAATGTACCATACATATGTAATAATGCGTTTAAAACGTCCATGGTAAGCAACTAGCATGAACAGCTACAGAAATCAAAAAGAAACTTTATTATTTCTCTGTTAACGGAGGCCACCATCCCATTACCGTTTCCTGATTGCATCATCAGTTGTATTGAAACGGTAGGCATGGCCAGGGGACTGTGCTGTACTATCAACTGCCGGCCGGAAACATTGTGATCCCCGTTGTACTATACTCCAGGGGCCCACCAGCTTACGCTTCTTGGAGAATCGTTTATCACGTCAGTAAAGTTTACCGAAGTTCAGAAGTTCAAACGTTAACTCCATGATGAGAAAATCCCAATCAGTTCCTCATATCTCGCCATTTACAAGTGCAAAGCCCTAACCCGAAAGGATAGAAAAAATTACGACATTCTCAGTGAATAACTGCACTTAAAGCATGCAACGTGAAAACCCCTTGTAACTCAATGGGTTCCCCATATCCTTTACTGCTATAACGTTGATGTCTTTTGTTTGCTTGGTCGATTTAGGTCCGGACATAATCACATAAGTCAAGCTGTTTTACAGAGACCTGGCCTGCCGCGTGTTCTCTTGCTCAACTAGGCACGTATTAAAACTCGTCATACCTGGATAGAGCCAAGGGATTAAGTTGGGCGATAACCTCATTAAAATTTGCACTGGCGCTTTTGATTAATGATCAGAAAATTGAAAGCATTATTCTGGGACAAAACCCTGATGAAGCGCTGGAGGTTACACGACTCGGTCAGAATGAGCAAATCTTGAAAAGCTCTAAGTATAAACCTTTGTTTATTGTAGGTAGTCATAGGTCAAATATTGTTTTGTCCAGGGTAGATGCTCGCGATGACCAAATTACAACTCTACGTCATCATTCCAATAGATGTTATTCTTAGCCCATCACATTGAAGCAAGTGTATGGTACATAACATGGCATTAGCCTTAAAAGTGTACCCTAAACATTTGGTCCCTCTAACGTCGAGTAGTTTCAAATATGGTTGTTGGTACCTTTTAGGGCATCAGCACTGTAGCTTATTGTCCACGAATATTAACGTCAGAAGGACTATCTTTACGTTGATGTAGTGTATGCTGCATTTTCATGGATGTATCATTTTGCGTTTTGGACAAAAGGTGACCCACATTTCGACATGAAAGATCGATATTTTCCATAATAACATCCCTCGAAATAGGCAAGTTGTTTCCTCATAAGTGGCAGAAAACGCATCGCAGCACCGTGCTATCTGCAGTGTGCATCTGCAGTCTGGTGACAAGGCAAATGGACCAGAAGATTGGTTAATGGGAAAATGCCTTGACATCCCTCCACGCTGCTGCAACAGCTGGAAGGACCTTCTGTACAGAAAAGATAACGTCGCTCGTCCCACATGTCCTATATCGTTGTGTATCAAACTCTAGATATGGCGTACCATAAAGTTTTAACTTATCTGTCCATACGCACAAGGAGCCACTATGCCACGGTCTAATCCTATACTTGACAAGGTTACTGCAACCTTCTTGTCGCGAAGCTATGTTTACCCTCTAGCAAAACCCATCATCCATGATCAAACATACTTTGATGAGCGCGACAATCTTTAGCAGATACTGTAACTTTGGATCCCGTGGAGCGACCGCCCTGTGACATATAGATAACATGATACAATGGATCGTTTCAAAGGCATCCACGTTTTATGGCGTTTATATACACCAAGATAACCGAAAGACGCATGAAAGTCTTTTACGGTGTAGAACTACGACCTAGGTCCGGCTGTAAGCCCCAATTTCCATTGGAGGGCTGTGAAGGCGGCTTTCACGTTTTCCCAGCGATAACGCGATATCGAACGGCAATGATCCCTTCATGACCCGTAATACTGGCCAGCCATTCAGACCATAGCGACGCATTTGCTACCCATTGGCAACGTTTAGTTGCGACTATGACACGGTACGCGGGGCAATGCTCTCATTCCATTTGCCCTGAAAGTACAAGCTGCGTTTGGAAAGATATGTTTCGGTCAGCACACACTGTGGCATGATCCAATTTTTTGGAAGTCGATTAACTTTACCATAAAGTACTCAAGGTTTGACTATATATATATATATATATATATATATATATATATATATATAGTTCGAATCGTGCGCTTATTTATACAGCCTGATTTGGGAAAGGCCTTATTGTAAGCACACACATATATATATGTATAAATAAGCGCACGATTCGAACTCATAAATGATCTGCAGAATTTGAAAACCCAGAATCGGATTTAAACTTCTGATTTGGTCTGAAGGGTTTAAACGCTCAATTTCAACTGCAGAGTTTGAATTTCTATATCCTTACTCCAACTTTAATTTGAAGGGTTCGGCATGCTGATTGAAATAGATTCAAACTTTTGACCATGCGATGCAGAGACGTAATTTCTAACTTCCAAACCACCAAACTCCATCAGACCTTACTTTGCTATGATTGATATGACAACTGGGGCTATTCCTAGACGAAGGACAATGAAATAAGACCAGTTAACAGCGCTCTTACCAGACAATGACAGGGTTTTGTTACACTTTGAGACCATCATGATAATTGGTCATAAATAAATAACAATAAGTGAAATACAGTCACGCAAAGAATCCACTTGACTCTAATTATACTCTTCGAAAGAATGCTTGACTGTTATTATACCATTGAAGAAGAATGAGAATATTGCAGCCTTGGCGCCTCGGATATTTAAGTGGTGGTTATGATAGCCCTTTTATTGAGCACATGTTATGTAACTATCAATCTGAACATACATTCATGGACGTGCTTACAGATATGAAAACAGTGAAAACATAGGGTAAAGACTGAAAATTATAGCCTGTGTTTACACAATCTCTCAGGACAAGGGTTATTGGTCCCTTCATCGAAGACATCTCTCGATGTTTATTCTCTCAAAATACTGATCTCATACATCACTGCTAACGTTACGGATCTTCACGGAACAATGATCTGTGATGTAGTTTAAGCTAGTCATATTAGAAACAAGTGAGAAACACTGCCAGACGTTATTTGATTCAACAAGGGAATCCCAGCCCGTCCCTATGCCAGGTGCGTAGGTGGAGTACTCCCAGTGTATAGGACTGTGTCGTAAATCATTTCCCCAGCTGACAGGGGCGTTTTGACTAATCCAATTATAACATCTCTGAAGCGGTTGGATGCCAATTTTCTGACGGGATAATTGACGGTTGTGTTGCACGACTCCCCGGCCATCTGTCGGCATGACACGGACGCTCTATCTACCAGTGGGGGGTGACGGCCGCTGGGAGTACAGGGGACAAGGCCGGCTCCCCACGGGCCACCGCTCAAGGAAATTGTCCCTGAGACACTCACGCAGATGGAGTGGGGTAACGCCCAGGAAACACACAGATAGCGATGTGCTTTTTGGGGCTTGATAGACGAGACGTCTGGTCTGCCAGGCAATCAGATATGCTTTCTTGACAATATGACAGTGCATCGTGTGACCATAGATACACTGCTGGTTTCATTCCATTTGTTTAATCTTTTGCCCGCTGACATCTCTGAAAACTAGCCTCTACTGTGCTAGTCACAATAAATCAATACATGTACCTCCTTATAATGACTTTTGAACAATCAAAATCCACTGGAGGAGTTGTTATTGAAATTCATCGTCAAGGGATTGTGTTGCTGAAAGCTTAAAGATAACTTGATTCCCAAGTACTGGTGTATTCATGAGGGAGTATGGAAACTTTTCAAACATGGCCAGGGTGAAGTTGTGTATCGCGTCTTGTCTATTACATTTCTATGCACATCTCGCGTTGGGCAAATTTGTTGCGATGTTTTTGTCTCAAGCTGCTTTCTATTTTATTCAAACGTATCTGTCATTGTCGTCCTCAGAAGAACCTACCGATGTAGCATGCAGTCATACTTTTGATTGCACAGCTGATAGGATAAGCAATAAATAAGTCAGAAGAAGCCATTTGAGGACACTTCAAAGAAGATGAAAACTCCCAAGCTGAGTGACAGGTGGGTTCATAACAACGCGATTGCCGCACCTCCCACTGCAATAAGCTGACCTTTGACACACATCAAACTCTCCCTAATGTATCGTTGAATCTCGCGTAAGGTCCTGGGGGTCCGACCATCTCCCAATTGTATATTGCGTCCTCTTGCAATGATGAAGTTTTCGTATGGCCTCGAACGGCCTTGAAGTAACAGATAGCTTCTTGCCATGACTCGCTATCAGACCCCTTGGGTGTTTCTATACGAAATGTTCCTTAAGCTTTTACCCAATCTTTCTATGATGCGCTATGAGATCCCTTGGGTGATGAGATGTTCCTTTTACCCCATCCTGTTGTGATTCGATATGAGACCTTTGAGGGTGACCCTTTGAGGGTGACCCAAACTTTATGAAATATAACCATCATAAACGCAGCATATTGTGTTCCCCTGAGGAGTTACTGTGAAGTTTTATCTTTCCGGCGTGACGAAATCTCTTTTATGGCTCGTTTTCTTACCGGTGCTCAACAGGCTCGCAGCATGAAATGTGCATTAATCTGCTCTTATATCGTCCGTGCGACGGTTTCAAGAACTTTTACAGCGTTACAAATTGTAAACAAAGCTTCAGATGTCATAAAATGTGCTCTGTTCCTCAAGTTAAAACCAAAACTTGTTATATGACCTCCACCCATATTTCAACGAAGCGTTTCTCTAAATGAAGGCTGTTATTTTATTCAAGTCAAGTGGCGTGAGTGTAATAGAATAATAGATTGGGAATAAGTGATGAAATCTTGATAAAAAATCGATAGAGAACCGACTCATGGGACATCAAGACTCTCAAATGTGACCAGACAATATCGAAAACGCCGACAGATGTGTCTGCAACTTGTTTGACGTCTATAGATCTAAGTGACCGTTCTCACTGAGGTTTGAAGACAGTGAAACCGTGGAAATCAACCGTCTGTGACGTGACCATGTAGTTTCGGGACCGTATGAGTGGTTGACTGTCAAAGCTGTAAAGAACAGAAATTAGGAAAGTGGAACTGGATCGATTTTTGGACGCTTAAATAAAGCAGGTGTGATGGTTACAACGCGCTGTTCACACAGATCTATCTGAATCTTTCTGTGGTTAAATGAGCCCCTCAGACGTTGCAAAACATTTTAAGAGCGCAACATGACCCACAAGGGGGACATCTCAAAGTTCCTGTGGCCAATTCGATGCGATAACAAATGAAGCTAGTTTGCTTTCTATGGTCAGAAGTCTTGGGTTAAAACATATTTGCAGATCCCCCTGAATAAGCTGGACGAGTCCCAGAAGCCTGTTTAGCAAAATGATACATGTGACCTCATTGTTTACAGTTATGACACATTTTCGCATTGCGAAGCAGTCTTATCAAGGGTTTTCATCGACTTTATCATTTGTGGAAAAGTACTCGATGCCTTGGATCGGGGCATAGGTGTGTCTTGTTGCCTAGCGTTCAAATCGAGCAAGGCCGTTTTTCATAAACAGGTCAAAATCAATGCGCACTTGGTCGTTTGCCTTCTAAAAAGTTTTGATACTGATGGCCTCGCATCGTACCGAGGGATCGACGCTCCCATCTGCAGATGTGACGTAAGGCCATTTCACAATCTTCCTGATTGGTACAAAATCCCGCGGGATCGGAGAAATCCCGCGAGAAATCGCGATAATATCAAACCTGGTGATTTGGATCCTTCGCGGGTCGAAGGTGGCGTCACCAAATGAAAGAGGGATCAATTAATATAACGGTTCGGGGAGGAATATGAATCAGTCATGTGGCGTGTGAAGGGAAACTAACACCAATCATCGCACCTGTAAGGCTCCGCGTGTTTTCATCAGACAATTTATCGCCTGCTAAAGCAATGAGCTTTCAGCGTTATGATAATAAAACACCGTCCCTGATGACGCCTATAATTCAATTCCTAACGCGAAAATTGATACCAGTGTGCCTTTGGTAAAACCCAGGGGGCGAAGGGAAAGTGTTGCTGCTGCCATATGGCTATTCAGGGGCGAGAACGTTCAAAATACAACCTGTGTCTGCATACATGTAGTATAACATAAAATGATGGCATGCGATGAGTTACCTAGCGGCTCATTGCCGTGCATTTGATATTGGAAAGGTATCTTGGTTAAATGTTACATTACAGCAAGCTACAGCTTGTTTAAAGGAGCAGCAGCCATCTAAAGTACATACAGGTTCAATTAATCTATGTAATAGTACAATGGACAGCGATAACTACTGCAAAGGGTGGCAACCACGGAAGTCTGATATGAAACAACAGTAAGGATTCGAACTCTTAAACATTTGGTCCAGGGCCTCACTGCACAGCAGTGCATTGTCACTGAGCTGAGGCACCTTGGCCAAAAACTACGGAAATAGATCAATAGATGAATATAAGCATGTACAAATGCTATTTTTCAAATACAATATCGCTGCCTGGCATGTTTCCATGTTGCGAAAGTTTGAATTTAGGAAAGAGAAGGAAACTTTTTTTGTATGTTACATTGAAGGGATGGGGTGTAGTGGTCCCTGTGGTGTAGTGGTATGCGCTTCTGTTACTTACCACATCTGGTTCTGATTACTTGGACCAGAAGGCCCTGGTTCAAGCCCCGGGTAGGACACCTCTGGACAAGAGGCGCACCAAAGACTTTATAAAAATGGTACATGCTTCTGAAACAGTATGGAAGTTAAACACACCCCACTGCCAGTGGACTAGCCCTCTACTGCAGCGATTGCACCACAGTGTGGCCCAGGGCTATGAAACGTTGATGGGCACCGCCCTGTGCACCTTATGGAGGACTTTAACTTAAACTTAGCACTGAAGGGATACTCCACTCAGCAGTGAAAATGGCATGGTGATTGGTGGATCGTTTAAATGAAAAAAAGTATTGTAATTCACGTGGATCGGACGTCCTTTGAACGGATCCTTTACTCTGTGAATGGCAGTAGTGAAAATGGCATGACGATGTTTTTTTCGGTTTAGTACCCACGGCGCAGCGGTGCAACGTGGAAGACGGAGGTCCTATACACCTGCCAGCCGTGGCCTCCACAGGGCGTGGCAGAAACCGAGGCGGTCGGTTAGACTAAACTGATGTCGTGGAAAAGGGCGTGACGAAAAACCTATCTGTCTTTTGCACAAAGGACGAATTTTTGTTGCTTATGCATGGTGCAGTGCGTGCCAACGAGCAGAGTGTCGTATCTGTTTACTTTTGGGTATACGTAAGGGAAGCGTGCACAATTTAGCCGAACCGTGCAGTGAGTTGGTGGTTTGGTATTTCATTTCTGCTATACACCAGTTGGTATTCCGGCCTGTTTGTCAGAGTTTTGATACGTATGCATAAGTGTTAGGGTTATTGGCATTTCAGAGTTGACTTTATAACCGGTAACCGAGTTGCGTGTGGAAGTAGATCCACACCTCGCAGCACTTAACTTTTACTTCCTGACGCCCTGGGCCATTCCTGCGTTACCAGTATGTACTTCGTGTGCACTCAAATCAAAGTGAATTTAAACATTCGCAAAGCCGTAACTTTCTACAAAATGTTGAACACTTGCCAAAAAGGTATCTGAACATCGCTACTCAAGCACACATTTCATCGTGCTTAGAAATATTATGAGTTACGCCTTTGAGCAAATACGGGATCAATATCCTTTGGGTAAAGTTTTTAGTACGGAAAGTTACTTTGAGTTATGTCCTTCATAACGTGGCTTTGTCAGCGTTATTTCGAACAGTTCTTTTGTTCATCTTTTCTTGCAGTGTGTGTGTTTCCTCTTCTTCAATTTACAGAAGTGCCAATACTCGTGTGCATTACCCCTCTGGCTGGCATTGGCGCTTACAGCATGTGACTTGTTATTGGACGTTGAATTAGCGAGCCTGTAAAGATAATTGTGTTAGTCGGGCGTAGAGTCCGTCCTCTAAAGCTATTTGGAGGTGATAATGGGCAACTTGAGAGGAGTCCGTTGAAAAGATGCTAATCAGAATGGATAGCTTCTAGCACGGATGCCGCGTCGGCAGGATTAGTGCCCAAATAGGGAATGTCGGAGAAATCCGCTAGTGTATTGCTAGCAATTTGGCGAGCTACCAAAAAGTGCAGACGTTGAGTGCAACTTGCTTGAATTTTTTAAAAAGTACTGGGTGTTTTCAAATTTGGCATTCCCTCAGAGGAAACTAAATGTACTTGGGTTTCGAGTGAGAGCACTTTGTGAGAGAAGATCTGTAACGCTTTGAATGCAAAAAGAACTCCGATATATCCGTTGCCAGAAGACACGAATATGCTTTAAAGATCAGAGAGACCTATTTTTGATGCCCCCAGATCAATTCGCTACTTCAGAATATGATCGATCTACCTTTCTCCTTGACAATTTGTCTCAATCACAATTTTCACGATGGAGTAATAGGAATAAAATTCGAATGCAGCACTGACCTAAAGAAATAGACAAGCAATACTACATCTGCAAGATATATAGTCGAGTCAGCTCTAAATTTGGGATAGTTTTATTCTTTCAATGGTCTGATGTTCCATCGCGTGTCTCCTCATATGGCTCCACGTTCTTATTAACTTAAAGGAAAGTTACAATACGACGCAGCAAAGATCCAGGCGCAATGAATATTAATGGTAACGGTAAGTGAAAGCAGGAAAAGCCAATGGCATTTTCAAAGTTTGCACAAATTGAACAAAAACGGAACGGGAGAAATCCTTGAGAATCGTCTCTTACCAATACATGCGCATCAATGCAGAGTTGTTAGATGTAGTGTATACATTAGGTTTTGTATAGGATATTGAATCGTTCCCTGAGTCACACATATACGCTGCTTTAAAATGTCTCTTGACACTCCTAACGGAAATATACACGAAGAAGCTGAACGGGAGCCAAGACATTTCCATATCAACACCAGAATCCAATTTTCCGTTAAGGAAACACTTATCAGGACTTCTTTGTGAGAGGAATCAAGGATGCCATCTGCAACAGGGTCCACCAACTATATCACTCAACAGATCTGGCGGGCGGTGTGAACTTCCTGGCACTTTAGACCAATCGCTGACCTCGTGTGTCTGTAAGGTCTTGCATTTTGAGGAAGACTGCAGTAAAAGAGCCCATGGGGGGATTAAAGTTTTGAGTCTGTACTAAGTGTCAGCAAAGGTGAACCTTATGCTCATATATGATAATAAGCATCCCGTCACTCTATCCTTTTCTGTCTTGTTCCATCTGGATCAGCTCACGTAGGCAAGGAGTCGAAAAGTTTGTGAATGTCGTCGGTTGCTGTCCGTTTGAACGACTTCCGATTGCATTCAGCAGTGACTTCGCAAAGCCCCGTCGGTAAGACCAAAGAAAGGAGGCGGCCTGCGAACAAGGCTGAGCGGATCAGACGACAGCGGGGAAGATTATGATGAATGGCGTTGACTACATCTCTAGTCTGTGATGAATAGCATTGGGTCGTGTGGACCAATCGTCAAACTAGATAAAACGGGGGGAACTCGCGCAGTATAGATCATGCCAGAAAAACGTTTTGTGCCGTGGATTTAGGTAAAGCTTTCCTTCGTTAGCGCTTGTCTCATCCCACTGCGCAAAGCTGGCAGTTAGACAACATATGGTGGGACTAGATAGAGAACTGTCTCATTCAGGATACAGCTTTTCAGCAGAACTCACTTAGGTATTCCCAGATAACGTAAAAGGCTTTTCTACGGTGACGTAATGATCCTAGACTAAAACCCTGTTTGTGAATATATGAATCCAAATCAATGGAAATGGTTGAAGGTATTTGGAATAACTACATATTTTTGATGTTAATCGGTATACTAAATATGGATATCTCACCCTATCAGAATAAAGATTTCTTAAGAGTCGTTACATGATTCGGTAAGAACAAATCGGATGAATACTCTAATCTTTATACCTTATTTATATAATAAGCATCGAAATCAAAGGGATTATAAGTTGAATGAAAGTCTTAGATGCTGTAGAATTGCAGTTAGGGAAATGCAACATGTGTTCCGCTCTGTTGTTTCGATCTGATAGATAAGAAGGTAATACTTTGTTTGTAATGACAAACTATGTATGAATGACAGATGCATGCTATGTGACAGTATCATTAAAATGAGAGCTGTAAAAATGAAACACTTGCAGCGGTATTACATAAAACGACACGTAGAACGGGACTCAGCGAGTTGTTTTTCTCGATGAGTGTTTATGTCTGCCCTACCACTATCTGAACCCTTTAAAGGGAACGACGATTCATTTGATTGACACTTTTGAAAATGACACCTTCTCCTTTTCCCAGCATCAGCTCTTTCGTCGCTGCAAGGTGGTTAAGAGTGGCGGTTGCAGACTCAGCTTGGAATCTGCTAGAAGCAACTCGTAATGGCACCTACTAGAAACTCCCCAGGGAGAGCAAACATCCATCAAGGCTATCATTAGTCCGTTAGCTGGCGGGGAGTACAACTAATGTCCCTTTGGGTCCCTTTTCGTACCTTCCCCAACCTTTGAGTAGAGCTGAGGCTTTTCTTTACGGCCGTGTTTGCAAAGTTTACTATAAGTGGCGCCGGTAAGAGGAGACTCCGTCGTCCCTCTGCAATAAACTCTTCTCCTGTAGGAAATTTATATGAAGGCTTTGCTCCTTTTACTACATTACCCACTCTCCAAATAACCTGACTGGCAATGTAGAAATGCAGAAGTAGTCTGTTTTCCCTCAGACAGCGATTTGTGCTCATTTCTGACGAATATAGACATTAAACAACAGGCTTGTCGAAGCGCTGCACTTGTCTGGTCAATGACCCTTTTGGTAAATTGATGGTAAAAATTCCCACTGAAGCATGAAATAGGATTAAGGCGAAGATTTCTACACGCTTCTGATTATCCTTAACGGCAAATTGGATTCTGGTGTTGATATAGAATTGCCTAGGCTCCCGTTCAGCTTCTTCGTGTATATTTCCGTTAGGAGTGTCAAGAGACATTTAACAGCAGCGTATATGTGTGACTCAGGGAACGACTTTAAAATCCTATGCAAAACCTAATGTGCACACTACATCTAAGAACTCTGCATTGATGCACTTTTAGAGTCCTAACGGCAGTAAAGGGCAGCGAAATGAAACAGTTGATATTTAGAAACGGGCTCTTGAAAGGGATAAAACTGGGGAGGGCACTCTTTTAATGTACAAGGTTGAACCAAAAGAGGCGCCTGTACTGGCAACAGACGATTCTCCCCTTGCGTTTATGTTCAATTTGTACCAGCTTTGAAAATGCCACTGGCTTTTTCTGCTTTTACTTTCTCTGGAATATACTTTGCCGGCAAACTTTAATAAGGCAGTAATGGTTGGCGTAACACGCTGCTTCCCCCAAGGGTATAAATACTCGATGTAAAGGACCCGGTATGTCACAAATAAAGTGCTAGTAACTTTCTTGTAGTGCCATTTATACGTACATTAAAACTGACTGAAGGATCAGACAGTAGCACAGGGCAGTAAAGATAAAAAGTAACTTGCGAAAACTTTTTTTGTATGGCTTTTGCAGTGTGGTATGGTCGTAAATTGAAGATCGTCTATGTCAACAAAATAGAGAAGATTCAACTGCCAAAGCAGATTTCTGATGGCATCATGCCAACTTGTTTTTTGTCCGGTAGCTTTTATCTATCGGTAGAATATAGGTAAGAGGTTTGTAGGCGTATTGTCATGTATTTCTTTATCATATCATATATTCTAAGAATAGATCTAATGTGTAGATTTCAACGAAAAAAATCAGAACCCGGTAGCTATTAAAATATCTGCACGTATTTGACAATAAGAGTCCGCTGGATTTGCATTTGTCAGGCTTGCTTGTAACTTTGTTTTCAGCAATGTCGAATGTTAGACTAATCTAAACTTTCCCCGTTCCACTGGGGGGGGTATGTAAGCACTGTTATGTAAGCACTGGCCTTTTCACCCTTGCTTTCAAATCGTCCGTAATTGGTCTCCTTCGGCACAATCAATCAGCAGAAACGTGTCAAGTTTCAACAAGATCTGCTCTGTTATAACCCTGAGCTGGTACCGTGGCGATCTGCCAAGATATCTCCTTGTTCCAGCGGTGACAAATGCAAAGTGATTTTCTGTTGATAATACATCACCACCCTTCGAACATTGACCAAGAAGCTGATCTGTAGCGCTTAAGTAGCTAACAATGCATGGTTGGCATAGTGAATGGTTTTTATACATTTGCATTTCGACTTTGATTTCGAGGGACGTTTCTCTGAACCTGCGTATACGCTGATTTTGTTTTCAGTTAAAAGAAATTATTCCTTGTATTACCAGGCATATCATTTATACTTTTAACGCCAAATATATCATTTTTGGTGTGTCTTATGCTCTGTGTGTGCTAAAGGGAGCCCTGGCAGTCCACGATCTGATGAAAACAAAAAAATAGTCGAGCTTCGAAATACAAGATTACGGCTAGAAAATATAGAGAAATCCCATTTCAGTCGATTGTCCATTACCCACGATGGGCCACGTTCAAGCAAGGCTTTGAAGTAGTTCCCAATGTGAGCTTGTGTTCCATATTTGCCATCCATTTGTTGCAAATTGCTATTCTGGAAACAGGGACTTTGTCTGTACTCATTTCCAACGAAACCCCACTCTGAATTCGAAGTCATGTACTGGCTCGTAATAAAGAATAGGATTTCATTTTTCTTTCACTCTGCATGTGAAGACCACTCTATCCAATCTGCCAAATGTCGGTCAGAAATCGATGGTCTTGGCATTTTATTTCATGTCTGTGGCTTAGTTGCAATCCACAATCCGCCAGTCAAACGTTATACATTTGACTGCTTATGGCTAAACATAGCTTCGATACTCCTAGATTTGTCCTTGTGTCTTTGTCCAAGGTGAATTGCTTGCAATGTCATTTGGGTTTCGTGTTTGAACATTTGAAGCATGTTTCGGTATTGTTCATACGTCCACTCGCGTAATGGTTTCTGGTTACCCATATCTGTATCACTTAATTTCCTACATGTTTTTCAAAATAGCCTTGCCGTTGCTGCAGTTGCCCGATAAGGGCCGACGTTCACCATTTGTCTCCCTGCTTAACAGTTTAGGATACATTAGATTTTTGTCAGTGCCATGATGAGAGCACCTTACGTACATCATACCCGCATTACCTACTTCGCTACCCACTTTTCAAGTCAGGTCAGTTGCATTTTCCAGCGGGGAGATGACAGTTGATCGTTGTATACCAGTTTCCAATTTCAGATCCATGATCGGGTTCTGTACTGTACTGTAGGTAGTCGATGAAAACATTTGTCTCACTTACTCTGTGCATTTGTTCTACAATATTACCTTTGTTGCAAAACAGGCTAGTCATTGCTGTTGTTTCCCACAGAGGAATACCATTTTAACCCGTGTTAGCTATTGTCCAATTTGTAGTTCGCTCGGCCCAGTACTGTGCGTTAATGTAGCGAATGTAGAGGAATCATGTCTTTCGCCTCAGCATATCTCTTTAGATTGTCCACCCAACCGCTTGGTACATTTCTAAACTAAAATGCGTGTTTATGACTTATTTTAGATGTCCATTTTGTAGACTAGGCCAACCAAGTATTCATTTTGCATCGATGGCGTATATTTCATATGTTCGTAACAGTCCCATCATTTTATTCTCGAGGAATAGATGACCGTAGACCTGCTGGAAAGGGTAATGCCCGCCAGTTGGGATTGAGAAAGAGATTAATGAAAGTCTTCGATTATGAAATACGGCCATGAACGCATTGTGTCAATCTAGTTCTTATCTCTGCCAACATGGGCCTAAATAGACTGGTTATAAACGACTTTGATGCGACTATCGACTCGCCGCTGGCCTCTCTCGCGATTCACATTTGCAACTCCATTGCCTTTTGTGATTGCCTCTGTATCGTTCTCCTTGGATCTGATAATCTCAAAACTCGTTTCGGCTCCGCGGAATGACTCTGCCTATCACGGTGACGTTTTAAAGAGCTTCCAGTCAGCGTCGGACGGCGTGTCCTTGGCGCGATTTTACATCGGCTCAAAAGGACGCCGCGCCGGCGTGAATGGGATCCTGACGCGTCAAGGGCAAAGGTCAGTAAGTCCCAGTGAACCTGGAAATGAAGGTGACGCTCGGAGACGCCTTATTTCCGGTCTTAATCGAGATATCTCTGCAAAGATGCCGCCGTTATCGAAAGATTCGTACTGGAGAAACTTTCATGTTATATAATCCCCGCTTCCTGACTGACCAATTACATGCCTTTGGTCTATGCCTTAGATGCCACGATTTGCGGTTCTTTTGATATTTCGTGCGATAAATCTTCAACATTCATGGAGAGATGTCACAGAGTGCAGGGATGAATGCCTGAAAAGTCATGTTGCCCAGCTTTTAGTGGGTTGATAACTCAACTTCAATGTCGAATTGTAATGGCTTTTTTTACGGCCACCCTTATGGAGAGCAACAAAAAATCTTCATGACCCGTTGGGTTAAAGTTGGGCAAAACCGTTTTTTTTTTCAAAATCAAGACAACAGTTAAATGAAGAAAACAGTTGCCAACGATGAATGCACATCGGACAGGTAGATTCTGAATCTTTGAAATTACTACTAAAAGACGAGAAACTTTTGCATCATAATTGTGATCAGTCTGACATTGGTCATAGTCTATACTGTTAGCCGCGTGATTCTTCCGATTTTATACATCATCCTGCATGGCAACTAAGACATAAGCAGATAGCTAAGCTTGAATTCTGATGCCTTGCGATCAAGAATCACGGACATTCCGGCAGTCAGTATAGAAGTGGGTTAAGACCGTTATCGCATTCAGTGCTTGTCGGTTGAGCACGTGACAACACCGCTTGACAACCGGAAACACCGTTCTCATTGTCCTTAGAATTCCTCTCGAGACCTCACCCGACTTAACTCAATCAAGGAGGTCGTTACGACTTAAACTTTCCTCGGCCTTTAAGACAAGGCGGTACTTTTACGGGAGTGAAGCCAGCCGGCTAAAGTCTCCCTGAAGAGGGAGAAGGGTGCTCATCACCCTATTGATTATCTATAAAGCAGGCCATAGCAACAGCCCCGACGCTACAGACAGTAAATCACCACACTAGTCCATACAAGCGAGCCTCTCTCGGCACCAACCGACTTTCCACGAATATCGGACTCGTTATTTCACTGACAATTTATCATTACGTACGGTTCAACGAATGTGGGGCTTACTCTCCAACGTTTCGAGCGATAACCATCACTTTTCTCCATTGTCAATATTATGTCAATATCACTGATATCATGGATTCTGCTGATGATTCAAAACACCGGGCTTACCTATCTAGTTGGTGTGACTTGTTAGAAGATACCGTCTACCTTAATGTCTACCCTTCATCAACGTAGTTCTATACTCGTGGCTTTCTATATTCACCCCGGACCTTGATTCCTTGGAAATTTCCTTGAACTGAATTGGTTATTTTCCATGTAGGAATAATTATCATAGATGACAAAATGGAAGTCTTCCTAGATTTTTATGTTGTTGCTATCTATACCTTTTCAGAGAAAAGGCTATGGAGATGCGTAAAACTGTTAAAGGGCACCCCACATACTACCATACATTTATAAACAATGTAAATCTACCCATGTACTTCTTTCAGATGTAGGGTTCAAATGAAGGATGCTACTATCGATCTTATGTTCATATAACAAGTAGCAGATATGCGCACTCAAATTTTGGCACGAACTTCCTAATGGGATACATCTATTCCGAAGCGTTGGGATCACTGATGAAATTCCCGCACAGAAAGGGATGGTGAGATGAAAGAGTTTTCCTGATCTGCGCGGGATAGTCGGACATCAATCATAATCAAAGAGGCGGGTGCAAGCCTGTTGGAGAATTCAAATAAACTGTACCATCGGATAGTAACTCTCTAGTTCTGATGAGATTCGTGCAGTCGCAAGAAAAAATTAAGATTCAGGAAAAAACTTGCTCCAATCTCCAAGCCCCAGAAGTACTCAATCAGCGTCTTATCTTTCGTGTCACGCTCAGATGTCCTTGTTCCCGTCGTATTTCTACAGAAATGAGAGAAAATTCCAATAACCACCTGCACCGGCTTGCCACCGTGTACCCAATTCATAGACATGACTGATGAGGTACTTGCGGGGAAAAACACCAAACGAAATGAAAGTGCGACGACTTTCCCACAGATAGCAAAGTCTGAGCACCTCACACACTACTCCCTCCGATCGAAATTTGAAGGTTATAGCTTTAGGTCTGCACAGAATGTCTAATTAAGGTTTCATCCAATGGGTTCGGAGAGACGCGTAAGGGTTGTTGATAAGATCTTGATATCCGAAATAAAATGAAACCGATGCAATCTGCAATCTTTTCTAGGTTCTGTTGGGACAGTGAAAAACATTTCCACTCACGTTCGCTCATATCCATAACGTCATTTCATTTCAAATGAAATGGGCTCGGTAGAATGGAAGTGTGCGCCTGATTCTTACGTAAGGGGGATGCATGCTAGAAACAAAAAGGATAATTAAAATAAGTCGTTGCTGGAATCTGCTTGTCTGACCAGGCATTAACATCATTCATCTCAAGTGCACGCTCCCCCTCTCTCGTCCAAATGTGAAGATCTTCATCAAATTATGTATTGGATACCGATGATTTTTTACTCGTGCAAGAGAAGCCTGTAAATATACGATGTCATTTGCTTCAACATTAGAACACCCCACCCTTCAAATGATTCGAACCAAAGATGCCGGAGATGTGGAGATGAGTCTTCCTCCTTTGGGCTTGGGGGGAAGAGGATCGCTGATTATCACCCGTCATCATCGTATTCCCGAGCCCCTCAGGGATACATCATGACTCCTTAAGATTCTGAGGGAAAATGAAACCTTGAAGGTGATGACAGGAGAGAGGTCACGCCTCCGTGGCCCCATCCTGCGGCAGAATGGTTGATGGTGTGATGTGTGCTTGAAGCGCACTCACGAGTCCATCACGGGGCTATGGCCCTGATATTCCTTTGAGCAATGTTTTTAGATACAACTCTTTCCCAGGAGGCTCAATGTTCAGGCTTCTATGTATGCTCAATAGACTACGTTCTGGCCTGGGTTTGAGGCGTTTGTGCAACGGATTCACGAAAAAAAAATCAATTATTTACAATAAGGTTTTCACTGATGAGCAAGCTTTGATATCCGCCTGCTGCTAATCTGGTCTTCGTGTCACCTTGCATCATTGTTGTAAAACTTTTTTTCTCTAAAACTTATTGACCAATCAAGTGCACTGCTCATCTTCCATTCGTTGTTTCGCACTCTGTATCATTGACAATATTGCGAGCCTGCAAGCTATAGACTATTTTGGGCATTTCGATGCTAGAAGCCGTACTGATACGTAGAAGGAACCTAAAGTACAAGTACTGTACGTTGGACCATTCCTTTTGAAAACGTAATGGAAACATTGTCAAACAGATTGTGTGCCAGTAATAGAAAACGTATCACAAAGGAACACTAATGACAAGAAGTATGTTACATGGCAAGAAAAGATTTGTACACATAATAACACTTGTCCATGCATAATCCCTATTTGTAAGAGACTAAGTATACCGACTTAAACCTACGGGACGCAAGGGAAATAACAAACAGCCATAAAATCATTCTTATATGCCTCATAATACAAATAAATCTTCTCATGGAGTGTTGTTCTCAACGCTAAATCTCACAACAGTGCTAATTGCATAATCCAGTAACTATGCTATTGTAACGATCGTATACATGAGCTGAAAAATGTAGACATGAGAGGATTTGACAAGAACAAACATATAAGTTCATTCCATCCTGGAGTGATGAATATGTTAGTTTGAATAAATGGAATGCTAACGGTTAAGATAAGCAACCTTGTACATGCCGATAAGGAAAGTTGTTTTTCATGCAAATGTAAAGAAAGGTAGACAACCTCAGGCAAGATGAACATGTGTAATTGACTTCTGACAGACGTTGAGGGGATAAAAGGGCACGGAAAGAGGATGTGATGAACGGATGCTGGTTGGATAAGTTGTCTCGTAAAGAAACTATCTTAACTAAACCTCAAAGACTGCTGCAGGGATCTTCTGGCAAGGTTCATACATTAGCGGCAGTGAGCTCGAGAAAACTAATTTTTCAGGAAAGCAATTCCTGAACAAAATTGGCCTACAAATACTGCAGGGGGGAAATGTGACGTGAATAAAAAAATATACCATACATTTTCATTATCTTTACCGAACTGATGATGAAAACGACGCCCATCCATTGCCTTCTCTGCCTACTCTTTGTACAGATATGGAATACCATCTTTCGTAACGGTACAAATGGATACACACTGACTTAAGTACATACTTAAATATATCGAGTTAACAAAGAAGAGGCATGATAGCCATAATCTTTTGTAATATTTAGTTCACTTCGGGGCTGAGTCTCATTCTATTTGCTTCTTGTATAGGTTTCTCAAGAGCAAAATGTGATTTCTCATCATCCTTTGCGAAATTAGCATTCTTTTTACAAGAAAAGACAGGAATTATCCTTTTTTTACTTTCACAAACGAATCGATATTTCTTCTTTTATTCATTCTTTGTACATCTCAGCAGACATGAAATTCCTTTCACAGGGAGCTATCATAATTACAATCTGTCTCACATCTCGGTACTTCGCATCACGTTTTCGGACCCCTAACCTTGTAAGTGCTCCAGACGTTCCTGTTTTCAGTCCGATGCCTTAAGCCCGTGATTTTTCTTCTCGGCGTCTGACGGGGTCAGCGCTTATCGTAATTTAATTTGTGTCCATCTTCGCGCTTTCTGACCCAGAAATCTAATAGTGCGTTCCGAGAAAGAGAACGATTTCGGAAGCAGTTCTCAACCGTAAGATCAATACGGGGAAATGTCACAGGGTTAATGCATTGAGAAGTGTACGCAACTTCAAATTGTGTAACATGTAACTGTGTTAGATTATTTCAGTAGTGACTGTGCATGAAATACCGGAGTTATATCTTTCTATTTTATCGACAGAGAGCCCTAAGTTCTTTTTGTTGCGATCGGATTTCCGTCTAATCGTCAATCTCTATTTGCTATATTACTCCATGTTATGCATGACTAAAGCTTAGTCAGCTTTACTTTGATATTTGACATGAAATTGCGGGTTAAAACGATACGTATTAGTGATTACCATTTAAATTGTTATCTAAGTAGCATGGAACACAATGATAAACACACGACGAATATATGACATCAGACACTTGTGACCTAAAACAATATAAGAAAGGCAACATTTTGATTTAGGCGTACTAAATCAACTAAACAAAAGGGAGATTCTTTGACGACAGTAATTCTCACTGTATTTCCCTAAGTACCAATGAATTTTTAAAACGTAATCTCAGACTAGAGCCGCGCTGTTTTCTGTTTTATTGCTTTTCGATTTTAAGATTTTATTCTACCCAAGGGGAAAAAACAAGAACAACAATAGTATTTCATTCCTTGCAGCTCAATTCTATCGATCAGCCAGCTCCATGTTTTTCTTGCCATTTATTTACCGACCTATGCCTTTATCTTGACTTCAATCAAGTTTAATTTGGTCGAACACGCTAAAAGAAGCGATAGTTTACGAGCTGGTTAATCTTGTTGACCCTATAGTTTATTATTGAAAGACAAAGTAGGTTACCAGTGATTCATATCTGATTATAGGATAGTTCCTACATTCTGGACCAGTTAGGCCTGTTGAGGCAAAGCTAATATGTCCTCATTCTGTCTAACCTGAAAGAAAGGCGAATACTTATAGATGACTACACGACCTCTGGTCATTATCGACCTCCGTGTAAAGCGAATCTGAGTTCTTTTTTAATGGTAGATACAGACATAGCAACAGCAATGTATTCAATCATCGGAAAGGGAAATACATCGGGAACATGGCCCAACAACAATATCAAATGAAAAAAGAACTGTATATACCATGAAGTCTATAATGGAGCCTACCTCCCATTGGTATTGTTCTTAGCAGTGGACAAAGTAAATCCCTTCCATTTATAACGAATTACACTACATGAAGATAATATTTGATTGCTAAGTATAGAGGTAGATTAGGGGCCATTTTCATATCACTTTGATAGTAAACTAATGTTAAGTTTAAGCATATGGCATTGAATTGAATTGAATTTCGGTCAACCATTTGGCCTTTCTTGGGATAATTGCCCCACAACTTTAGACGCGAGTCCTGATAGACACGTGACTTTGATAACAGGTCAAAGGTGCATGGAAGCTTGTCACGTCCCCTGTCACTCGTTCATGAGTGTGAACTAGAAAGTCATCCATCTCGCAAACTGGCAAGGGATCGGTTGAAGATCCACCGAAGCCTGAATCTTCTTTGGGGTGGAGCCAAATATCATATTTACGCGTCTCGCAAGTTTCCGTGTACGGGCGTGTCGAGGGATGTACGGGAATATGAAGGACAGGACACAGAGCACCGAAAAAAACCCTGTATGCAGCCCGAACATGTCAAGTTTTACAGTTGTGTCAGGGCCCAGAAATTTTCGAAAATTTGTGTTTTCGTGCAGTGTTTCCTATCCTATTGGAGGTGCCTTACCATGCTAATCACGTAAATGTTATCGCCACGTTTGACGCCCATGTTCGCGCCCACCATGTCAGACAGCTAGACCCACGGGGGCGCGCTTTTGACTGACGTATCCTAGTTATCCTTCCCCTCCTCTGACGCACCTCCAGCCCCCCGCCTCACGCTCTGTCGGTGTCTTTTCCTCCGGTGTGTTGATGTAGTAGAAGGAATTAAGGTTATGACAGAATAATGGATGTAAGAAAGATGCATGCTTGGGACGTCTCTTAAGTTGAAAGAACACAGTGTTAGACAGTGGGTGTATTGTAGGCAAAGATAAGTCTCGTGTTCAACCGATGATGCATTGCGTTGGACGATATCATAATTTCATCAGTAGACATTCGGAGAAAAGGGCATTAGGTATAGTTGGCTAGAGGCCTCGACAAGAACGTGCTGTTTGCTTACTTAACGTTTTCTAGGGGACGTCTGACTATTTGACTATATCAAAACAGTTTTGTCGGTAGAACAGGAACAGACATCTGTTCTAGTTTTTTTTTCGATTTGATTCTGCTTCTCTAATTTGAATCCATCTACCTTGTACATTTGTATACACTCAGTGACGTATCATCATTATGATTCGATTGCTCCTAGACTATTTATAGTGACAAATGATAGAGCAATATCGAGATTGAAGTGTAGCTATCTTTATAAGTACGTAAGACCTATAACACCCACATCGAATGCAAACTAGTCATGGAAGGGCCAATGGGGAGAGATTAGACAAACATAACATTTACAACATCACATTGGAAACGGCATACCAAAGCACCGTGCTGTACATATTTTCCACTCTTCCTCGTCAATTAGGGAGCGCATTAGACAAAAGACTCCTTCAGTGACGCCTCACCAACGTTGCGGCGCCCATGATACCTTGCCAACGCCATGTAACATTATACACAATATCTGCGGAAGGATAAACCGTAATGCAGTAGAGATGTTTTAAGGTCCCCCAACGCGGCACACTGGAATTGCCTGTACAATGGAACCCTTTAAGCCATAATCGGTTTTCATGGCCAAGCGCACATTGTAAATCCTCTCTGTCCTCTTGGACACCGAGCTTATGAAGTTTCTTCCTCAGTATTCAGGGAAACAACCCAGTGGGACCGCACAGTGCGGTTGTATTTTTCACTCGAAGGTCACGCGATCGAACCCGGCTTCTTCGAAAAGTTTCTAGGTGACTCACACGGTAGCAACTGCTCAAGCAACGGTTAGATTTTAGAAACGGTCAGACGTTTCAGATAGCTTTTCGTCAGTGACTGGAGTAAGATCTGAGGTTCACCAGACAACTTTTAGAAAGTCCAAAACGAAACAACACTAAGACAGGATTTAGATAATGTTGACGCTAATGAGTCACTAATTTCCTCTTGTTTGAGTAAAAGATTAAGACTAATTTTGGCTCGCGGGAGTGGTAGAGGCTGGTTTCAAAATGCCAGACAGTTCGACACGTAGGCCTCCTTTACAGTTGAGGGTGGGATTGTACATTCTCTCATATATTCTCTACATAACTCCACGTTTGAACCAGCGACCTGGATGTCTAGTCTCCATCGACGTTTCCAGGTGATTTGATGAATACGTGTCCCTTTCATGTCACTGGCTCATCTTTTCTGACGTCCTGGGTGTGTCATTAAGCAGCCCACGGTGCTAATCAACTATTAAAAGTTCTCTCACGATTAAAGGGGTCTAAAAAGCCGGCTCTCAAAGCGATCGATGATCATCATGAGTGTTTCGTTACGGTTGATGATGGATTTTGAATGATGCTGTCAATCATGGATGAAGACGAGGCCAGTTTTTTCTTTTCTTTTCCTGAGTAGAATCTTTGTCTACAGCAACCAGCCGTGAAAACAATGAAACGAAGCCGGTATTTTGGCATTGTTGCTATGTAGGAAAATAGGTAATCTTGTTATCATTAGATGTTTGTCAGGTTGAAAAAAGATGGCGCAAGGTTGAGACGGTTCTAGACATGACATGTTTGTGTACAACACCTGGGCTTCAGGTAACTTAGATACATGTAGCTGCAAGATACTCCTTGATTTGGTTGTGTTGAAGTTATGTTTTGGGCTATCCAAAGACAGTTCTGATGATTTTTTTTCTGATAGATGAAGATGAATTTAGTTCTCATGTCAGCTAACGCATCATATAGGCTCAGATCTTTCGCAATCTTTCAACCATTCGCGTCAAGCGATGATGACCTTCGTTGGCTAAGAGTCAACTGAAAGTTTTAAGGCCAGAAAGTTTTGAAAGGTTGTAATGGCACGTTATTTGCTTGATCAATAGCTGTGCCGCCAAACGTTCTACATTTCATTTCGTATTCGGTCAAGCGGGCAATTGTAACAGCGACCAAAGGCCTCGGTGACATTACCATTCTTTGGAAACAAATTGGAAAGGAGTGTCAAAAACAGACTGAGTCTCCATCAGAAAATTACCCAATAACGCCATCGGCGTCTGGACAAGCAGCTCTTTATCTTTTAGATAGACCACAAGGGACATGTTGTGACACTAATACCATCTCTGACATTTCTAAATAACAAAAGGTTAGACCGTTCTTCATCCATAACTTTTGAGGTATTCGTTTTACTAACAGCAATAACGGACACGCTGCTTTTGAAATATACATGCCTTCTTGTCTATGGCTTATAGGGTCCCATCAAGGAGAGATTTATCAGCCAGAGTCCCTTCTGGCCACATAAATTGGGATAAGCTCCTGGAAATTGGGCCAGAAAAGTCCACTTCTTACGATGGCTTTTTTAAAATCCCAGCACATTTCCGCGTAATCTTTGTATTTAATCGATGCTTAGCCGAACTCATGACTCTTTCCTGGTTATGTAGTAGGCTTCAAACGACCTTATCCCTATCGTGTATATCTATGTGTCTATTCCAACCATACTACTAACTGCGCTTTGTTCATGCCTTTGTTCTTGAGATCCAACCAAAATTGGCATCAAATCAATTTAGGTGAAAGAAATTGACTTAACGATGAGGAATTCACCTCGTTATATGCCTTGCTTTGGGAAATGAGGGATGCGTTGAGTAAAAACAAAACAGTTCCTCGTCTATGCAGTTATCAGTTTATATCCCGTTAAGCGTCTAGATCCTGCGATAGGGTTTAAGCACATCTAGACTATTGGACGATGTTCATGATTGCCTCAAGGCTGTATTATTTATGTGAAAAGCTAATATATATTATAAAAATGCTATACTGAAGCAAGCCCGAGAAAACAAACCGCTCAAATCTTTCTAAACCATTAACCATACGATTCTCGTTCGCAAGTGGGGATCTTCAAATGAAGGCGTTCGAACTATCTTCCTTCTGCAGACATGTATAATGTCCGTCGCAACAATCCCACCAAGTTGTGGGCGACGGCTTGTTACTCAATTCTTGGTATCAGCAACATCCAGGAAGCCGCTCCCAACATCAACCGGGATGGTTGAATAGGACGTATTTCCCTGTGTACTTCCCAGTCATAAATCATAAAACACTTCACTTAAAAACTGAAATTGGCGCCATCCATGCCATGCAGACGCATGAGACCGTAATTTTGAAGAGAGCTGCTTTCACAAAACTTCCCCATCCCCCTGTAATCATTGGCTTTGTGGGCACATATTTGGCAGAGACGGATTCCTGTATGGCGGATAATGACACTGAGGTTTACATTCATCAAAATTATTCACCTCCGTGGGGAGGGGATGATTCGTCTTCTCCCACGTTCAAGACTGTTTCCTGACGTTTTGACGGGGAGTTTTTTGTGGGATAATTCTTCGGCGGCACGCGAGGGTCGGTGGCAGGCCGCGATAATGTCGTAAAGACCGAGCGGATGGATGTGAGGAAATCAGATAAGGGTAGCCTAGAGTAGGCAACCCAACGGGCAGCTTATCTGTGGCGTCTGCTACTAGAAAGTCGACTTTTGTCCGCAACTGCAGGCTTTTTTAAGCAAAACATGCTGGTCGTGGGACCATTGCGTCTACATCCATTGATTTGCATTGCATACATATAGAAGGGGGTCTGAAGATCCCTCAGAACGAAATGCGTTTACTGTACATCTGGTGGATGTTTGTTCAACGTTGCATATCGGTATAACGGGCGCTACATTTCTTTGGACACGAATTTATGAAACCTACATACGATATACTGTCCTTATATGCGCGACACAACCATATATGATTACGTTGGCGTGCTATTACGTTCTGCCTAAAGATTTAATGAGCCAAGCTTGAAGATGTAGATTACGTCAGAACGCGAAAAAAGAAGTATCAATAATCACTGAGTATTGATAGTCGTCATACTTTTCTTTATTCAAGACCTACCAGCCTTTTTTCATCGGAGTATACAATTACTGACCGAGGTTCTCAATTTTCCTTTCCCTAGAGAAGGAGGCATGTGCGACAAATTATGCTCTAGTCGTCAGGTGAAAGAAGTATCTATTTCTGACAAAAATTACCTTAACCCTATTTACATGTTACACGATACAGTTAGAAACGTGCTCAGATCGATAATATACTGCTTGCTGTATTCAATCTTTGAAAACGAGAGAAGCGCGATGAAAGATTCATTGCAAGAGTGAAGGGGCTTAGAGACGAAACATGACAAAGATAGCAGCTGTTGGAAAATTGAATTATGTAAGCGCCTATCGCTGTTACGTGAGCCTTCTCTAAACTACAGTTTTCTGGCGCAAACTGTGATTCTGTAGCTCGGTATTGTAGTCTGGTTAATGCCGGTCCAAAAGAGGCCAACAGCAATAGATGTCCCAACTGGTAGCAGCCACACAATTGAACTTCTGTTTCCAATCAATTAGTAACTGGGGGACCATGTTTGAAATACCGGGAAGGTCATCTCATTTGGGGCTGCAGCCGTCATTCGGAAGGTACGTAAACTGAGAGGGTGCCTCGAGCACGTTAAAGGGGAAGGGCTAGCAAACCCTGTAAAAGAATATACCCTGCTGCTAAAACAGGAAGGAAACATGCTGCCCTGTTTGCCACTAGCTATATACAGGCAATGTCAACAACAACAACAAGAATGTGTGTCTGGATCGCGGAACTCATACATCGTGCCATAGGTACCACGCCTATTCTGCTGATGCTGGATGGTTTGGACCAACTCCAGATTCATTAATCGGCTCCAGGTGTGGCTGTCCTTATACACGAAATTGATGCCACACAATGTCATAGCGACGTTATGGTGACATCGTGCAATATCGTGCAGGTCAAAATTCCAAACCTCTATCTCATTATCCAAAGGCGAAATGCTAGCTAGTAAATCACAACCCTGCGCTCAACGAGGATAGATGGGCAACGAGCAGGGGAGAGAGAGGGGGGGGGGATCACACAGTAACCAATTTGAAACCTTACAACCGCTCCTATAGTAACTTAACATATAAGCTTGGAGATGTGCCGGAAGACGATGTTCGATCGCTCTCGAATCGATGAAGGTTATGAAGCAGCGGTTGCCCACCGTCTGCTCCGCGATCGTGACCCTTGATTGCTCCGCTAGCATGACCCCCAGGCCCTTCCTTCAGAAACAATTAAACTCTCTTACCTTCCCATTCGCTGACGAGAAGTAGCAACGTCACCGCTACGTAGCTGCTGAAACCTCTCATCCTCTTCCTTACTGCACAGATGTTGGAGGGACTGTTGGAGGGAACAGCTAGGTGCTCTGCGTCTTCTAGATCTGCTCCGAGGTTGCTTTAGATTGTTCCCGGCCACGTCGCCGTTTTCTAACCGTCCGTCCGTCCTTCAGAGCCTGTCTGACTAAGCGATGGGCGAGACCGTGCAGCTAAGTAAAAAAAAATGAAAGATTATAGCGTCACGTCGGTATCACATCAGAAAGGTAATGATACCAATGACGGCATCTTCCATTATTCTCTACTCGCCGCCCCTTCAAGCAGCTTGACGTCCAAGCCGTCACGCGTCAGTGCTGCCTTCAAATCTGCAACGGCCTTGTCTCTAAAGATTTCCCCTCAATCCCTAGTTCCAGCTAAATCTCTATCATACATTCCACCCTCTCTCCCAGAGCTCTAAGTGGTTCGAACGTTTACACAGCTACGAGAAACATTTTCCATTACTTCAGCTACGGGTTGATTGATAACGAAATAGGCCATATACGTGAATATGCCCTGGACGGTAATCATTTACCTCTTTAACAGAGTTATACTATCAAGAGATAGCCTCACCCTAAACCCAGCATACGTCTTCCTTGTGTCTAAGCTCACAGCGGTGTAAGCGTCCCCCGGTGCCTTGCGGAGATTATCCAAGCGGGGAGGCTGCCGCCATGGTCGGCACAGTGGCCGCCGAAAGCCGCGTGAAAGTATCCAGATGTAGACGTACGGAATGGAACGTTATGCTTAATAGATGCTACGTGTAACGAGTCTCAAGCTGCTTTCCTAATAACTACGTCCCGCGATTGGTACACGTGTTTTATCGGAAAGGCACTGTCCCGTCCCCGCGTGCGCGGATATTAAGCCCGCTGGATAAAACACGTCTCCGATAGGTAATGGCACTTCGGGTTAGAGCCGAGGTAATAGTCGTAAAACGTGCCCGAATTACTACCCTATTCCCGCTCGATTTTCAAAATAATTACACTACATCAGTCTGGTGTGTGGTTATAGCCAGTGCGGCGCAGTTCTGTTCGATATTCTAGCAAAGACTAACTACAGGGTACGCCGAGTTTGAAAATACTGGTCTGTCAGAAGACGAGGAGTGCAAGAATCAAAGTAGAATAACGATGGAAGCATCCAGGTCGGTAGGACCATCCCTGGCAATAACATCCAGCTAGAACAAGTATTCAAACTATCTAAATAACGCCCAGCTACCCCATATCGGGGCGCCATCATTGCGTTGCCGATATTTGAACGAATGACTCTTGCAACTGGGGAGTGCTCTGGTCGAAAACTAACGGTCTATATACTTACGAAACAGGCAATCCCAAACGCCGTACCGGTCCGATTGAATATATCCTGCACGTAAACTAAGACCGACCGAGACCTCGCCGATAGCAGCCCTGCGGCCTTTTGTACAAAAAAAGTCACTGAAAGGTTTTTAGTTCGATAACAGACAATAGATTACCCTTTGTTGTCGTCTCGCAAAGTGCGATATGCGCCTTTGAATTGCTCTTAACGGTGGATTACGATTTCCAGTCGGCCATGATCGAAGCGATGCATTTGGGGACGTAGTCTGTCACGGCGGTGCGTTATGTCTCGCTGTTGCTGTCATGATCAGAAGACCACTATATCTAAATGTTCCTATGCATAAGTTTCGCCCGCGATTGCGGATGACTTCTAGAGGCCAGAAGCCCACGGTTGCGTCTTGAAACTAGATAAGAAAAAGCGAAACAGATGTACTTACTTTATCTGAGACATCACTGTAGGGAGGTAGGGCCTTCTTAAATCATCGACTGAACCTTAGACGAGAAGGCTATGTCTCCGCTCTGCTTCCCGTGCCTCGTTCTTGGAGAGAGATGTGAAAGCTGCGGAGAAGAAAGTCGGCGATCAGGCCCCGTGCGGGGTGCCAGTACGTTTGCCATGGGTACGTCAGAGACAGCTGACAGCGGAGAGTGAAGCATTGTGCAATAGTCAACTGCACACGCCCCACACTACAGGGCTGCCTCAACACAGTACCGGGGATCTGGTGTGGGGCACCAGCCACATTCAACTGTAAACAATGGTGTCGCCTTTCTCTGATATATTTTACAGTAGAAGCAAGTTAAAATTATACAAGTAAAGGGTTTACTAAACGCGAATTGCATATGACCTTTGCAGAAAAAAAAACAATTTGAAGAAAAATACATAAACAGAAACACACTACGAAATAAATCAACGTTCCGTCTCTCTTAATTAAACATGAATATAAGTAAATAATATACAAAAATTTACTGAAGTCTTTAGAAGGTAGAATGGAATAAATATAGTCAGGATTTGACCACGTCACGGCAAATGGCGAATTTGACGGACAAAAGTTAACATTCACAAAATCACTCTGTGAATCTTCCATTTGCCGTATGCAGAAGAGCAGTTGAGTGGATCGATATAGATATACGGGTATACGTAGATTGAGAATCTGGCCTGAAGGTATCAAACTGCCACTGCCCTCTCGCTTTACGACGCCTTCAAGACGTTTCTCAATGACATCATGCTACCGCAAAGGGGAGAGATTGATTTTTCTCAGCTCAAGCATCAAGAGAGTCGCATGTAAAAGTCCTAGGTAGGCAGGCTCGGCGACCATTTCTCGATCTTATTTATTTCGCTTTTGGACAGACAAGGACGATGTGGTACTGCGCTCAAGTTTGTATAACTTATATTGACAGTGCCACGTTAAGAGAACAATAACCCATTTTTGCACCTGGGCGTAGTAAGGAAAGTCGTGTAAAGTGCCTTATCCCGAGGGCACAACATCGGTGACATCACGGGGTTCGAACCCGGGACCGCTGGGTTTTGGGTCGAACACCATGCCATTACGCCACAAGACCCCACATTACTCGATTAAAGACCGAGTCACATTCGACGTACGATCGTCCTACCGTCGCAAACTGGAGGCAATCGTAGGATATTCGTGCGCGTATCGTTGGATCAACTGTCTTGCAATACCGAAAAGACTATCTTAGATCCTTGTCGGCGGTTGGTTGTGTCACACCAAAACTGTGTAACGTCGTGTTGGTGCGACGATTAAGGTGTATAACCTGACTTTGAATCCTCTGACATTTCACCGATGTTGGGCCTATTGGAAATGCACTTTGCACGACTTTTCTCACTTCACCCAGGTCTAACAATGGATACGTGACTTCGGTTGTGGAGTTGAAAGGCAGTAGAAGGAGAGAGATGGTTTCCGCCTTCCATTATACATACCGTGCCCTAGACACAGTGGATAACAACGTACTGTCCATGCGGTCTCAATAAAGGCTATGGAACTACCTTCACCTTCATCCAAACTATATATTTGGCCAATATCGCAAAAATTCCATTGCATTCGGAAAGCTACAGCTTAACCGTCTAAGTTGGGTCCATTCAGCTTTATCGATCCGGAAGTGTGATTAAATAAAGGGTGGATCAGAACGGATGGCCGGGTGATGACACACAATATTGTGAATATTACCCGGCTATTGATCCGGCGCTACGCAATAAGCCAGCGAAACGGATGGCAACAATAAGCGTGAATGTTACCGACACCGTTCAATATCAACCACTGAATACAGAAGAGTAATTGCTACGGGAAACAGGCTTTTTATCTTCTTTTCTTTTCATTCTGACATCTGTTTTTGAAAGCGAACTGTATACATATGGCGTTCTTTCAGTCTAGCTTGACAAAGAGTAGCGTTTTGACAAAAGCGCCTCGCGTCAAAGGCGCGTTTTCAATAACCCATTCTTATGAATACTTTTGATACGTGTGGTTGATTCATAGGATATCCTGGACTGGGGTAGCTTTTAAAGGACCATGAATTTCCAAACAACATGGATTTTCAAACAACACGGATTTCCTTCGATGTTAAATGACCGAAATTAGATGCGCTTTGCATCAACAAAACACTTAGCAAATTGTAAAGAGAGTGAAAGTAGTAAACCTCCTATATTGAGTGAAAATATGTTGTTTTTCTTAGAAAATGGCTGTACATCACATCTTTTTATTTGCAATTTATGATAATAAGAATTGATTCGTACACTAATGACACAAAATAAAATGTTGTGGTATAAGGTATGACGCAAGTGACTATCTGTTATTGACACTTACTGCGGAAAATTGTACAACAATTTGACATCTTCATAATCAAGTAACATGCAGACAACTCAATACATTTACTATAGCTCGCAATAGTTTTTATATATTGCAACCTTAAAGTCGCTTAAGATAAATATGTGTAATCAAGAAAGAATCACAAATTGGTGAGGTGATTACAGTGCATTAAAAAGAAAAATAATAAAACGTAAAAAAGGAGACATGTATGATTCACATGAACGATTTAAGCAACTGGAGGGTTGTTTTGATACATTTGCCAGAAGGACACCACAAAATAGGGACAAATGTAGAATGAATGTAGTTTACAGACGGAGAGAGCTGAGGAAATTATGTATACTTTATTGAAACGACAAAAGTATTTTTACTTTCGTAAAGTTTCTTCAACTATAAAACAAATCTAACCTACGCAGGGACGTAGGAAGTGCACTCTTATATCATGTATATATTTACTAGTAGTGTTTGATGCCTGTTAGCAATACTGTTTCATAACATCTATAAAGTATATTCCTATTTTAACACTTTAGATGTATCAACTATCAAAGTACACTTGAATCTACCAATAGGATCAAGTGTTTTAAATTCTGGTGGGCTTTGAGCGTTCATCATATTATCTTTATAGCATATATTGTTATAGCAAAGCCCTTAGTAGTATGAAAACCGAATTGGAAATATGCCTGTTATCGACCGATTGTTTCTTTTGGGAGTAAAGTTTATGAGATAAACCTGATACAGAACGGGAACATAGATTGAACCACCTATTTTCATTTGATGAATCTGTAGGATCATTGCAGATCTTTCTACAGTTTAACTTTGTCAGGCTTAGTTTGCACATAATGCCTACATGTGCACATCATTGCCTTGTCTAAGGTGTCTACATGTGCACAGCATTGCCATGTCTAAAATACCCACGTGTGCACAGCATTGGTTTGTCTAACGTGTCCACATGTACACAGCATTTTCTTGCATAAAGCTCCACATTTATACGGTATTTCCTTATCTAAAGTGCCCATATATTGACAGCATTGCCTTGTCTAAAGCGCCCACATGTGCACAACATTGTCATTGCCTTGTCTAAAGCGCCCACAAATGCACAGCATTGCCTTGTCTAAAGCGCCCACACAGCATTGCCTTGTCTAAAGCGCCCACACGTGGATATGTGCACAACATTGCCTTGTCTAAAGCGCCCGCATGTGCACAACATTGCCATTGCCTTGTCTAAAGCGCCCACATGTGTACAGCATTGCCTTGTCTAAAGCGCCCACATGTAGATATGTACACAACATTGCCTTGTGTAAAGCGCCCGCGTGTGCACAACATTGTCATTGCCTTGTCTAAAGCGCCCACATGTGGATATGTGCACAGCATTGCCTTGTCTAAAGCGCCCGCATGAGCACAGTATTGCCTGGCAATCGCGTATTCTTCGCACGTTGGAAAGAATCGTACTTCATATTTCATTAGTCGTACTCAGTATAACGTGAACAGATCTCTCTCGTGTTTTGCTTCTCCTATCTTGTTAGAATGAAGCAAATTCCCCGAGAGCTTCGCAGGTGCAACACTGGTTACTCGCGGTACGTCCTCCCGTGACACCCTATTTGTTATACCATTATTGCTCGTACTCGAGTTTTATTTCATCACACCCTATGCTACACCACGGTTCGTTTCTTCATGTATTCTTCGTTAGGCCATATGAACCAGCTTGATTTCTTGAATGACACCCGAAAGCTATCTTTTTCATCTGTGAAAGGGCAGATATTTTGGAACAAAACATGAAATGCCATGTGCATATCATTAAATACCGTAATCAAGAAAAAGGTTTTAATGACAGAAGAACTATGAAAGCATAAAGGGGTGCAATATTTTTTTACATTTCCTTATCAAAAAATTCATCTCTTATACTTTGCTTTTGTCTTCTTGTCTCCTGATTCACCAAACTTTTTCCTCTCAGTGTTGATACTAATCAATCATGTATTTTTAGTTTGATGCAATGTTTTTCTTTCATACTCTCACGTAAGATAACTGGTATCCATGGGGTGTTTGTATTTGATCTAGCACGGTCTTTTATATAGGAAACTGCCATTTTTATATGAGGGTAAAATCTTATGTTTTATGATACCGTATCATCAATGTTGATTTAGTCAATTTATATGGCTAATTTCCCTTCATTTTATGTTCCTATATTTCTTAAATAGCGTACGACATAATAGCTATTATCGATCTTTCAGGTAAACACAATAATTGCTGGATCAGTAAATAATTCATAGCCATCATTTTCTAACTATACTTACTATATAATAGGCCTTTTCCTGTTTCTGTAGTATCATTCAATGCTTGGTTGGTTTACCATGCGTTATTTATTACAATGTTGCTTATTAACCGTATAGATGTAATTTTATCGCCTATGTTAATAATAGATGTTATGCAGTTGTGGAATACTGAATGTAAGGTACGTTTTATGATATCCACCGTTCGCTACAATTGACAGCTGTTGATGATAGATGCATGTTATGGTGAACAAATTAATTATGTTCTCAATCAAACGGAGTTTATTACGTGCCATAGACATATCTATATTTGTCTCCTTCAAATTCAAGGCAAGGGGATCGGTATATCTTTATCTATATAGCCGGTAAAACTGCCCTTCGGCGTAAAAACACAAGCTTCGCTGTCACGCGGCGCGGCAGCAGCTGGTTAAGTGACACTGAATGGCCTGTCACACCTAACCGTTGCACATCATTTTTGGAAGCATTGTTTAAAGCCATCTCATCAGGATGCCCCTACAGTACTTGATGGCAACGAGTTTTATTCTACGATAGATGATTATGATAGATATATTGAATATTTGTTGTACACAGAGCCACCGAATTGTCCTTCTTTTTCATTTGGGTTTAATTTCATCACTAAATGTGGCATTTTCAAATCGTATACCTAACATTCGTCTGTTACAAGCACAGTTCAGCTACAGAGCTGGCCAAATGTCTATCACATGTGCTATCCTCGCCATCTGTGAGTCAGCGTAACTGGGGCTCAAAAGTTTCACAGTGAATTACGAGACCAAGAATGATCCTTGGCTGGTCAATCGCCAAGATCAATATAACATTACAAGCCATCACGACTGAGAAGTTTGCTTCGTAGCAGGAAAGTTAATCCAAGTTGGTAAGATACACTGTGAAGAATTAAACTGTTCTCCAACACAAGAAATATAATTACCGGAATTTTCGACTGGTTCTCACAGACTTCCTCGGCTTTCTGCCCCATCGCCTTGGACACGTGTTTTATCCACCTGTGACGTCAGCAATAGGTCAAAGGTTGTTGGGAAGTCGATAACACCCCCGGCCGAGAGAAGGTGTGTCCTGATGTAGATGGCCATTACTGACGTTAATTCTTCACAATGTGTGTCTTTGTCTACAAACTCTTTAAAGAAAACCTCAAACACAAGTAAGAATCCCTTCAGCCCATTGGAGGATTTGTTGGTTTTGATTAATGATGTTAAACCTCTTACCGTACGAGCGAACGCAGTCACATCACACAATAAGCACGCGGATCGGCTTTCCTTTACCTAACTGTAATCCTGCGTTGTTGTTTTTTAGATATTCAGTGATCCCTATCATCCCTGCTGCCGTCTTGATTTGGACATGTTGCTGCGAGACTTTGTTTAGTCAAATCGTGTAGCTGCACTTTCCCGGGGATTTCCAGTGTGTAAAATTACGTGGTATTATCTGGAGAACTGGAATACCGGCGTGAAAAATTGCCGCCCTTTCCCGACCTCCACTTCTCTGGCGCCGGCTTTTAATCAAGCGGTGCTCATCCGCGTGCGGGGAGAACGTAAGAAGACGATGCGTTTTCCGGGGTCTTCAATCAGTGGTAATTATTACAGGAATTCCTGTGCAGGGAGGACGTAATGAGCAGAGCAGATGCCACCAGCTGTTGCCGGAAATTCATAAACTGTAGTTCAATCAAAGATTGCTAGGCGATGTGTTGGTGGGGCCGATGAATGCTAAGATTACAATTGTCCCCCTGCCCAGCTCTCCTCATACAAGTCTTTGTTACGTCTTTTTAAATGTTACAATACGTTAATCGTAACTACTATCAGGATGCGTGTACTCAAATGACACAAAGGCAGATCATAGTTCTTGTACCATTGCCTCTCTTATACTCATGTACTCAATCCCCAAATTTGTGCCTTTGCAAGCCTTGCCAAGTACTATATCTTGATTTGCACTTATTAGAGGATCCTAACTTCCGTTTCGGCAAAGTTTCACTCCGAAACTTGCGTACAGTGCAGTACAGTAGATTTGCACAAGGTCCCATCTGCTAGGCGATTTCTTTAACGAACACCCAAGACCTAATCTGCTGTAATTACTGTAAGGAACTACATCAAAGGCAGCTGCAGGAACTAACAAATGCCACAGTTCATCGGATGATTGTACTGATTGACGCCGCGTACGCGCTGAGCTTTTAAATGGTAGGCACGTCTCTTTCGTTGGTGCCGAAATAAGTGTAGTTGGTCTGTCCTTGGTGCTGACGCATTTGCAGTAGTGAACGAATGGTGTTGTTTTTGATCGGCCTGAACGTGATATCTAATAATAAAAAGCTAGTCATTCTCGATTTCTTGAAAGAATCAACTATCAACGGCACGATGATAAGGCTGAACAGACAGAAAGAATCGGGGACGGGGGAAGGCAAAGTATTCAAAAGAATGACGCTAGACCCAAACAGGGTCTATCGGCTTCTGGCTTACCTGATCTGAATTTCTTCGAACAGCGTTTGGGGTCACAGCGTGCCTATTGATGTCATTTTGTAAGACTGGCTACATACATACAGACCAGATTAAGGTGCTGAGTTCACAACAGCTTAACAAAAGTACATAAGATAGGACACAATAGAAAAAATGCAAAAATCTATTGTACGAATTCTTATCCGATAGTCATATCAGCTCTTTATCCTGCTGCATATATGACGGACAAAGATTGTGCACTACCACGGTGAAAAGTTAGGAAAACTAAGAACCATATCATAAGAAATATCTCTGGATTGAGTAGAGGAATTCTGCTATGTGTAACACTTTGCAGGAAGTTTACTAAAGTGCACCGCACGTATGTTATACTTTAAGCTTCAAAATACATTTTCTTTTCATACTTACAGCTTCAAGACGCATTTTCTTTCCGCGAGCTCTGTAAAATGTATTACTACAAAGTACCCTAAAGCAGCTGTTACTGCCAAAGGTATACGCAAACGTGCAACGAAAATAGACCGGAAGTACCGGAATATTACCCTAGACAAGATGTAATAAGAGGTAACTGAACTGCCTCCACTGATGCAATCAAATCCAAATGAATCTTAACTAAACTTGTCGTATTGCCCTTTCTAGTTGGTGCCATGGGAGGACAATTTGGGCGGCTTGTTGGTGATACGTACTTAAGCAGTGAGATGGAATGTGTCCTGTCTCCTACCAGCAACAGCTGGTTGTTATTTTCCACACTCCCTTGAACATCGCGAGCTGTCACTGCGAATTAAGGAAACACGCCGTCTCTTCTGAGGTTTGGAAATGTCATGGCAATAGAGGTAATTTAGAGAACGATTTGGACCCCCAGCGACCCACGAGGAGGCTTCCGCTGGCACGCAAAGGAAGAAGGATGCCTCCCGGGGGAAAATCACATTTCGATAATCCTTAAATGGGAAATTTATGGAACACTGATGACCAGCAAGTGGGTGATATGTCAGTCCCTTTCGCAGCGGGGTTTTGCCCGTGGTGAGTGATCACGCAGGCTTCCAATGGTATATGTGTGCACGCATGACTAGTGTCTCACCGCTGGGAACAGCTAGTTATCTATAGTAAGCACACAGTGTCATTCACTTCCCTTAGCGCCACCCAATACAAACTACAAACTTGCTACAGTGAATCATAGAGTGGAAGCAAACTGCAGTAAAAGAGTTACATGAGGTCGAGAGAAAGTGGTATCTTAAGAGAAGTGGTCTGAAGTGAAAAGAGTGAAGTAAGTGGACAACTTAATGCCGCACGTGTTCAGAACGTTGTCAATTTCAGATAATGGTCTGTAGAGCAGGGACGGCCCTATAATCCAGGCAGCTTAGCCACAAGTGAAAACTTCAATCATGTTTTGCCGTCGGAGATTCTTAAAATTGGATACAAGGTACTATCAATGCCCCTAGCTTTAATCAAACCTACCGTCCTGTCCTCCGGAATGGCCTCTTGAAGCTGTACCGCCGAGATGACCCCGCTGACTTAACAACCCTTTTCCGTGGATGCGTCCTCTCAATTTCGCTATCGCAGTGCTTCAGGCCTATTTTGCGTTGGAAAGATTATATTTGTCACCATCCCTGAGGTACCGTTTCGTCTGATGAATGATATCAGTCAGCTGTTGAGTCGTATGATCGGCCATGTTTAGAGCAGAATCTGTCTGATATCTGCTGTTGTCGATCTGAATTTAAGGGAAGGTAACCATCACTTGGAAATAGAAGGCTTGTAACAGCAAAATAGTTAACATTGAGTACAGATATTTCCCTTGACATTACCTCAACGGACGCACATGGGTACAGCGGGTGTCCGAAAGGCCGTCATTAGAAAGGAAAAAATACTAAAAGATTATCTTGTCTTCTGGAAACAAATCCAAAATGATTTCTATGATATACAATAGCAAGAAGTGAACTGTGACTACTAGAAATAGGAATATCTAACACAACGTACTTTTATACGCTCTTAGCATTCCTGACGCATTACTATTATATTATAGAAAAATATAAACAGCAGCTGTCGGCGTAACGGCATAGAAAAGTGCACTGCACAAATCTGTTGACAAAGATGGCGTCAAAAAAAATTCTCTTTTTTTCCATATATATCGCATATAATGAACACAAAATCATCCTTGAATATTTGAAACATTTTCTCTTTTTAGTTTAATCAAATAATATTACTTTAGATTCATTGTACAACAGCATTGCTCTAATACGTAGTCCCTTGATAGTTGCTAAGTATTAGATAAAATCATAACTAGTATGCATGGTAATCATTGTTTCATAACTTAATACTGAGAAATCAATGTACTAATTGATTTCAATTGCCATAACACCCAAACGCAGTTGATGCGAAATTCAGGAAGCGTAATGGCTTGAATTTCAAACTGCCAGCTAGATATGATCATGGACGAGATGGGACTCGAAGCTTTTTTGTCTACTTAAAAAAACTCTTATTTGTGAAGGCCAACTTAACAGAATTTTATGCCTTACATGTTTAAGTAATGCAGATATCTGTACTCTTTTTGAGAAGTTGAAAAGTAACGTGGGCTGGAGAAAAGATTCCATGTAGAAGGTACAAACGTGTAAGGTACCCCGTAGCTAAGATTATCGTTAGATTGCTGCGACTCATTCGATGCACTTCCTTTTTTTCGCTACGTCTTGTGATTCTTTAATAAAACATCTGGGTACGATAAGACATTTCCAATATACATGGATGTTATAAGATTGTACCAAGCCTCTTGAGAACGACATTTGTGATTGTCTCCTTTCTTGCCCGCAGACACAAAAAGATCCACGAAGAGACAAAAATCTGGCAGACTAACTTTTCTTAAGCCTTTATGTTGCCCTCAATAAGGTGTTAACATTGCTGTAGAATGTAGATTAAGGAGAATCCTGCCTTAAAGACAACCGTGATGTACAGGTATCTGCATCGTAGGGGGAGGCGGGACAAAAGAGGCGAGGATTATCATGTATGAGCCTAAGAAATCCAAATTACGTGACGAAAATATCGCAGAAAATGGCCATGCACTAAGCGGAGCGATGAATGTGCAAAGTTCCTTTTGCAAGGACACATTGGCTAGCCGGCTAGCCGTGATTTCTAATAATCAAATCCATGACCTCTCAATCCAATGTTAATTTACCCAACCACTCGGCCATTGACGCCATTTTGTATGATACATGTGTACGGTCACCCAAACCTACCTGCTGTCAATGCATGCTGTACTTTTAACATATCTGAGGAAAACTTTGGTGTGTTACGCCAATTACGGTCAATAAGAGAAAAGAGTTCACAAGGTAGTTGTATTCTGTCGTCCATATTGAGGCGTTTTGCCCACAAGGGAATATGCCATTGATTGGCTTTAAAGTTGTAATATGATGACATTGATTTGTAGGACTTTAATAATGTTGTATCAATAACATTCGTTTGTGTAGCGTACAAAGGCGCTAGTACTTTAATAAAAGTGACAATATGAACCAGTCCCTGGTGGTTTCCTCAGCGATGACCTGTTCATCTGCATTAGATGCCAGGTGGTGCATTAAATAATAGCCATCAATTTGCACTACTCCGTACCTACTGGTGCAGCAAAAGTGGCGCCTTGGCAACAATACAGTACATCCCTTATGTCAAAAATCATCATCGGTTAACATGATAAAAAAAGACAAGAAAAGAACAAGCAGGAAAAAAATGAAAAGTCAAACATGTGTATGCGGTAACCAGCCCGATGGTGTGAAACTATCAAGTTTCAAATTATAGTATATCATGCCAAAAACAGTATAACACGTAGCTTTAAATAAATTTGATGTGTTGAATGGAATAAATTATAAAGAATAGTCTTTGAACTGACGTTTGTAACGTATAACACAAAGAATGGGTCTTACCCGAAAAGGGATGCAAAAAGGCAATACACATCAGGACCTTACAATCATCACATCTGAAAATAGACGGAGGACGCCACAGACTGCTACATTTGATTCGGGTCACGTGTTTGCCATCTGAATACGTGACGTCATGAAAACGATGGATTATTTTCTGGACAAAGACCAATGTCGTACATTCGAACTTCTAAGTTCAAGTCTAACTTTCTGTTAAAAAGGCACAGTTTAAAGATCCTCCCCAATATATACCACAGTCCACACTATAACCATCTTTTTTCGCGAGTTGTAAACGGAACTAGTTGAGTGTACGATGCAAGATGATAAAACTGCGGCTAGTTTAAAGGTCATGCGTAACTCAGCAGTGTGTTTCATGTATATTTATACCTCTTAACTGGACGACTGATTTTATAACGCCTTCACGTTGACACATGCAAAGGTCAACATTTAATCAGAAGGACCATAAAGTGGCCACAAGAAGCAAGGTCGTACTTTTCGTGGTTATGGCTTCTTTCAAAGTCACAATCATACAGCATAATGTATTCTGCTCTGGTTGATTCGAAACTCTAATTCAACTTTACATAAATTACATCAAAGCCAAATGCCTATTTCAACATTTTGAATTGCCAATTTCAACCATTTTTTTCCTTGGGCCTTCAAAACGACAGCAAATAATGTATCTGAACACTGTACATAAGTGCAGTAACACTGAACAGATTGTGTTTGTTTGAATGCTTTGAAAATCACTTAAACACACTGGTAGCAATGGATCACATTTTCAAGCATGCGGTCAATGACACGTCAAAAGCAAGCGCATTATACCATTGTACATAACGTCCCTTTGAAGTAGACTTCGTGACAGATGTGCTCTTCCTTTTAAGATATCTTTAGCTCGCTTTTAAGGAGTAAAGAGACTATCTTATGACAGGAGCGGGTTTGGGGAGAAAAAATGGATGTTGTTAGCGAAGGAAGGATCAAAGATATGGATGGCAGAGACTTATGTCCAGCAGCTTAGACTAGTACAAAAGCACCGCGCTTGGATAACTTGACTGAAAACCCATCAGATAGTCAGTAAGCGAAGACATGTTTTATTTTTTTTGAACAGCAGCCTTTTGACGTTCTAAAGCCTAGTTACACAGGAAGTCATGATTTGCCCATTTATTGCTCTAAGCAAGAACAAATCTGTAAGCCTGGTTGCGTAAGGGCATGGCTTTGTACATCTGTTGTAAAGAACGGGTGGTTTCAGCAGCGGACAAGACGTGATCCGAGCACTTCGGGGGCACTCCAAGTTGAGTTGAAAAGCAATCTGCGTGTGCATGGTGCTCTGAATGTCAACAAAAGATGTGCAGAAACACACCGATCCGCGATATCTTCTACTACATCATTTCGTTTCGCATCTTTAAGATTACTGTTGATTTATGACTGGATTATCCTCCACATTCAACCTGGTCATAGAATGATAATACATCAGTACGAAAAGTACCTGTCCTGAAGTGCCTGAATGAAAGAAATATGCTGGTGGATTGTACAGTTTGTGTTGAATCTAAAATACGTGTTTTGTACAGCTTGGCTTGAATCGAAATGAACAGAATTCGTAGCTATTTACAAACGGCTCTTGCCTAGGCGCCTACTGAAGGGCTACATTCATGACTTGATTTTGCTTCTGCCTTTACCATGGCGGCAGGACAGCGATAAAACTACCAAAGCCTGATGAAAAGAACTTCTGCACGGGTGCAACACCAATGCTGTACTAATCAGAAGCACGGATTACCATTCCCAGTACGTAGATGTCGTAGCCTGAAGACCTGGAAGCACTTCATCATGATTCCAGCCTGGCGCCAATTTGTAGACGCACGAACAGGCAACGGGAAGTGCTGTAGGAATCGCCTATTACAAAGGCATTGGCTGCCTTTGATAAGCTCAAAGGAGATCACCAACGACGCACTCGGTGTACAGTTGTGACGTTTAGAATCACGAGACGGCCAACAATCGTCTTTTAGCAGTCACAAGTCTGTCTAGTCGCTAGACTTTTGTTGATTAAGATAAACACCACTTCCAGCAAGGGCCCATCGACGTTGACACTTGAAGGAGAAATCAACTTCTGATCATGAAGACAGTCAGGAAATTCTACTGAGACCATCTCACGCACTCGACCTCTCCATTGCAGACGGTTTAAGTGCCCCATACTCTGGAAGCAAACGAACTGTTTCCTCGCCATGGATTTCCCTTTATCTTCTAAATCTCTATGCATTCGATTTCCCTCAACTGGGCCTTGTCCCCGCCTGTCTTCCTTGGGGTGGCTGGCTATAGAACAAATATTGGGAGAGATACAGATAGAATTAGAATTAGCGTTGCAGTGAGAAAATTGACCAAATAAGACCATTGGTGGTGTTGGCGTTGGAAAGGAAATAACACAAGGATAAGTGTATGGTTAACACAAGCCAAGAAAACAGGCAAGTGAACATAGGAATTTTCATTTATCATTTAAAATTTTCAAATGATACATGGCCTGAATTGTTGTTGTCGCGTCGATGTGTGGGTGTGCTGAGTAAAATCAGTCATTCCACATGTTGAACCTTCACCGTACTGGCAGATGCGCTATTCACAGAGAGCAAGAGCATTCTAGCGAGCCTGTTTCAAACTTTAAATCTGTAAGGTTTTCAGCAGCAAAACTTTTTGACAGATCTCCGGGGCTACCCGTGATTAGTAGGGCCCTTGCAAACGTTTTTGGCGACGCCTCAGGGGCGAGCCAAATTTTTACTATATTGTGTGCAGATTGCAAGAATTCTAGGAATTGTACAGGAATGTGAAAGTCCATGGGACGATAACTCAAGAATGCCTGGATGTATTGTCTTCATATTTTGTAGGTGGGTAGGTCTGTGAGAGACCTTGTAATGATTGGATTTTGGGCCCCCTAGCAACTTTCTATGGTACTGCAGGGGAACTTTCACCTTTCAAATCTCGTCTTCTGAACATGCTATAGTCATGATTTTTAAGTGGTGGATAGCTCTTTGTTAGGAAAATATGTCCTGTAGGTTTGGACCCCCTAGCGGCTTTTTTTGGAACTGCAGGAGCTGATTTTGACTCAAACTTTGAAAGAGAATAACGCAAGAAGGGGATGACGGATCATCATAATTTTTTTGGTGTGTAGATAGCTTAAGTGGTGATTTACATAATCATATGCCAATTCTGCAAATCAATATCTGATTTGCATAATTAATGAGGACAGTTAATAAATCAGCTGCATTCTATTATAGGACTCTCAAACACATGACATGTAACTGCGAAAGAGATAAATATCGATAGATATCAATTATGCAAATTGATACTTAATTTGCATAATCAATGACAAAATATTATAAATCCATAGTGGTAAATGACGGGGATTTCATTTTTGCACCATTTGGAAGTTAAGTAAATGTGGCCACTATTAGACACAAATCTTGCATAGAGGGCCTCATTTACATAATTTATGAGGAAATGGTACGATATCTTTTTTTGTGAAAACAAGATTTTCATACATTGGACAACTTGTGTTATTTTGGTAGAGAAGGTGATCGACTGATATGATTTATGCGAGGTCCTTATTTGCATGTGGGTTAAAAACAAAAACGTTAACAGAGACCGCTGTCGCCATGGCAACATCTTTTTTATGTTGCCAATCTTGTGTCGTTTGGTTTCAGCCTGACAAGCTGACAAATCGCTGCGGCGCAGCCTCCTGTTGAAATCAGCCCCCCATCATGTCGACTTGTGAGAGCACAAAATGAGGCGGAAAATCCGCGACGGTTTGCAACAAATTAGATGTTGAAAATAATGAGCGTGATTTAGTGAACTTGGCTTTATTTTCATTAGTGCGGTCTCCATCCATATGTAGATGATAGCGGAACTTTCGATTTTTGAGACGTTGATTTACGTCTTTGGATGATCAGCGATCCTTGGAGGAGACAGAGCACTTTGTCTAGATCTTTAGTAATTGAGAAACAAATACTAAATGGCTTAAATATGCTTCGTGTTTCTATTGAATGGGTATTTTGATGGCAATAACATGTCTACCTGCAGCTGTTGTTTATCTACCGCTCATGAGCATGAGGTACATAAAAAGCGAGCTATTTAATGGCGCGCCAGTCGTAAACCTTAATGTAGATATGCGTCGTCTCTCATACTTGAGGTCCGTCTTAGATTTAAGACCTGGTCCAAAATGAGTCTTAGAGACAACATAATAAATTTCTTGTCCTAATAATACAGGATTTAATAGTTTAGTCACGCCCTTCCTCTGTTTTTACAATGGTCTAAGCACATAGACATACATTTTAAGTAATTACAAGTTCAGTTGTCCATATCTGTCCGTCTTTCATGATATATTCTTTATGAGAATCGTGATTGTGCATGGTAACCAGGTGCTAACTGTTGAGGAATAAGCTTACTTTAGAACCACCTGTCCACTAAATTCCTCCAAATGAAGCAATCTCTTTTCATATTTAATGTCATGCTTTGATGCACTTGTGCTAAAGTTTCCTGTTTCTAGAAAAAAAGCATGATTATGAACTTTGGGCTTTGTTGTAGTGTAATGGTAGTTAACATCTATTAAAATTGATGTACTGTATCATTTTGCGTTTACACTATTTTCTATAAGTTGACTGACATTTCATGTTCATCATTTCGATGAACTAGTTGCTCGGCTCGTCGTTGAATGTTATAATCCGGACGATAATATAAGCGACATAACAGTTACCCATTGACAAGTAACGGGATAGATTCAAAATAGTCAGACGTTTTAGGTAGCTAGCTATAGCATCCATTGCCCGTCGTCAATGACTGTGTTGCTCGGATGTTCTTTACTCTTTCCCTCCATCTCTCTCCATCCGCCATAATTTTGGGAAGCTGTTTTAGTTAACAGCACATGCTCACATACTCGATAACTGATACTTTTACTTCCTTTAATTTAGGTGAGAATATGCAATTAAGTGCATCATCAGCAAACAGTTGAGATCACTCTTATCAGAATACATGGGAATACATTTTATACACGATCAAACACGAGCCGGACGTCAATTTAGGGTCGACTCAGGAAAGTGATTTTAGAGGCTCCTATTACTCTCTCTGCTTACTGATCACTTAACTATGTGCACTTCAGTACATAAAGGTTTATGTACCAGACTGATTTGATACATAAACGTTTATGAAACAGATTCACGACGCGCGACCTTCAAAAGTCTTCTAGATTTACAACGTTGATATGCATTATGACTTGACATAAGAAAAAGTTTATTGCAAAATTGAAGTCTTCGATATGACTTGATAAGATCTTTATTGCAAGAGCTTGCCCGAAGACCTTCATTTCCATTTGTTTTTTGCCAACAAGGGAAGGCTGAAGAACAGATTATTTATAGACAAGGAGGTCCAATGTTCTCGTGTGAGTGTGCCTTAAGGGTTAGTGGTGGTGACAGTACTTTTTACCTTCGCCAAGAAGGTTATGTTTTCGGTGCCGTTTGTCTGTGTGGTTATGAACAGCATAACAGTAAGAACTACAAACGGATCCTTATGATATTTAATAGGTTGTTAGGGGTCAAGAAAACGAAGGTCAAGTTCGATAATGGACTAACGGCTTTATAACGTACTGCAGTAGAACTTCCGGTTTTGAATTCTGTTCTCTTAGAGCCGTTTCCTTATTGATGAATTTATTTTATAACTTAAAATATATTGAAAAGAACTTATTGATGTCTTCCTTCCTGTAAAGTTGCCACGCATCGATCTGTTCTTTATGTTTATTTCTCGCCGATATTTTAGTAGAACTTCAATCTGATTATCCTTTATTTTCAATGCGCCAATAGTCAACAACAGCCCAAACAACAACAAATAGACAATATTATATAGCCTTTCGCTTGTCTAGCGCCTAATTTAAACAGTAAAATGAAACAAAATAAAAAGCAATCAAGGATACTTAAAACAGGCAATCCTGAATACGACTGTGTATCAAGTTGAAACGCACACCAGGGGAAACCACAAGATAAAATCGGAAGCACCAAACGACCCCGCTGCGGACTCTTCATGAATGTTTAATGAGAAGTAATATCGCCGTTTGATAGGCGTCGTCTATAAACTTACCCGGTCGTCACCTTTGACCTGCAGCTGCTGACTGTATAATTTCCCGTCGTCCCCAGCGTATTGGTAGAGGTCATCGGGGACTAACGTGAAATGAGAGGAACATAAGTTAGATCATGCAATGCACTATTGCAAGTAATAAGCTGTACAGATGCATATGATGAAACACAAATAGATACAAGGCAGTCGTCGTTAGTATTTGCTTCAATGTAGGCTAGGGACAATAGTGGAAGAAGAACAAAGCAATTAATTTCAAGATATTTTCCACTGTCCAGTCCTGAATTAATGAGGTGACATTAAAGATATAGCTATGGTTTCCATTGATCGTCACACTTGGATAAAATGGATAAAAGGACATCATATAAGTTATTTTGACTGTAGTTTTCCTTTTACATGAAACGTGAGGTTGGATTTAGTACAAAGTGTTGCGATAGGGGGCGCATTACACTGCTGTCGTGTTCTAGACTTCCTGTTTTCATGTCTAGGTACTTCATCTGCCTAGATGCCTGGAGCAGTGATGCAGTAAACTTTATAGTTAGAATTCTCCCCATCCCTCGGTGTATATAGGGCGGTGCCCATTACATATCCCTTCTAAGCATCCGCCACACATTTGTACAAACACTACAGCAGTCCACCATACTCTTTCTCATTGGCGCTGAATGCTAAGCCGATAGAGAAGAATGTGTCAATTGTCAAGTTTTGGTTTTAAAGTACGAGCCATCCGGGGTTTGAACCAGCGACCTGCCGAATATAAAGCAAGCACTCTACCAATTCGACTTCTCCGCCAGTTGCACGATCAAACACGGCCTGTTTTAACATTTCCACTCAAGCTTCGCTTCTCATCTTCAGACTTCCCACGTACGTCGAGTCTACTATTACGCTCCATTTTTCTCCATTACGATATTGATTATCAATATTTGCCAACTTCACTCCAACTACGATATCCCTATGGAGAATAGAACACAAACTCGATAAACCTCCTCGGAGACTGGGAATTTTCCGTCATGGCTTTGCAGCCATAACTTTCTTTTCACTTCATTTCCCAAATGCTTATACTTAACGATCGTAATAACCGGGGAACCTGGCAAAAATCACTTCTGTTGTATAAAGGGAATTTGTTGCTTTATCGAGCTGATATCTCAACGGGATGCCATCTATCAAACAGAACAGCAGAAGGACCCTCGGCAGTCTGATCCAAGCCGTCCCCGGGGGAATGTTCGTGACCCAAATTTCGATCCCGGTCCATCTTCTATTTTCTACCTCAAGGCAGGCGTTATCACCAAATTGTTTTTGGAGGTATAACCAAATTCATCTATTGTTTTAACAGCCTACGGTCGGTTGGTCAATTTTGTGTGATTAGACACAAGATATGCATTAAGCAGCAACGCCATAACCTTACTAAAGTTTTTTCGAGTTTGGGTATTCAATATCATCACCCTGCTCCATCATATTCAAACAGGTTATGAATATAGCAAAATTGTATTTGGAGGTATAGCCAAGTTTATTGGTGCTTTAATAACCTACGGTGTAATGGTCAATTTCTGTGATTAGAAAACAATATAATGGTAAAGCCATAACCTTTTTTATACGATTGTGAATATTCAATATCATAACCCTGTTTTATCATATTCAAACAGGTTATAAATATAGCAAAATTGTTTTGGGCGGTATAACCAAATTCATTGGATGTTTTAACTACAGTACCAACGGTGGGATGTTCAATTTCTGTGATTAGCAGAAAATATGAATACAAAGGAAAAGCTGTAACCTAATTGCTATATATATGATTATAGATGTGTTCATCTCATAAACATGTTCATCAATGTCTATTTCGGTCGGATGATCAATTTTGTTTGATTAGGACGACACATGCATTAACAAATGAAAAGCAGTAACTTTGCACAAATGTTATGAGTTTGTACATGTTTAATGCCACAAACTTGTTCAACCGTATCCCACAGGCCACCATTATTGCACAATGCATCACAATAACGTCTGATATAGATTGTGACTCTCATATCTTTGTTCCGTTTACATTGATCAAATCTGTTACTTCATTAACTACAATACCTATGAGTGTTCATCAGGGCCCTGCCCTTCTTCCAATCGCTCTTTTGATTAGTTCTCATAAGATTAGATAATAACCCAAGCGGTTTCGATTGGAATATTGTTTTGAACTGTGGTAAAAGTTACATGTTCGACTATTCAGTCCTTTCCAACCAAACTACAAAACAGGCAAGTACATTTGTGGAGGAAAAAATTCGAAAATTATATTTAAACACGACGATGCTTTGACTTTTGCTGCAGAAGCATGATGTGAAACCCTTATACGAGGAAGTTACAAATGAGATAAGGTGCACATAGTACAATAAAGCTGTAGAACACTGTATAGTTCGGTGTTTTCTATTAACGTTTGGTAATCATTTTGAACCAACATGATATCATGAAAAGGTCATTAGATAGGAAGATTATAGCGACCGTTGAAAAAATACTGGAATACCTAGATCATAAGATCTCGGAAATGAAACACCATTGTAACACCTTCACGATCATTGCAAAATATTGAAAATTATCATCAGATTATTGGAAGACCTTAGAGATCATTGAAAGACCATTCGAAGACTTTGCTACTAGAGATCATTGAAATATAATTGAAAGCTTATCGAGAGATCGCCAGAAGACCAACTAAGGAAATGGGTGAGCACTCACTGGAAAACCGTTGGAAAGATCTGCTGAGTTGTCGGACGTTAAACTGTTTCTCAACTGTTGAATCTCCACATAAGAGAAAATGATCTTTAAGCTAATCTTAAAGCATGCGTAAAGGTTCTGTTTCTACTTTCCAGTAAAACTTTATGCACGTTTAAAGTTATGCTTTAAGATCGGATTTTGTGCAGTGAAGGTGGAATCACTTGCAATAATACAAGACTGGTCGAGGCCACCAAACAATTGATTAAGATGTTCCGGCCAGACTTCACGTCTCCGCCTCATGCCTCGTCTATCATCGGCGTTTCCTTCTTCCAGGCGGAAGGAAGGCGCGGCAAGTCTCAGCGGAGGGGGGAAGCTTCGGGCCTGACGCCACACTGGACAATCTTGTCGATAAATTTCACAACAGAGCTGATTTTATAGACAGCTGAATTTGTCAGGAGTGATCATGTGTCCTTGAAGAGGAAAGAAAGTGCTGAACAACAATAAAGCACAACCGATGAAGTATAAGTAATCTCGTGTAACAATGATAAATGGGATTTCAAAGCCATCCGATTGTGTATTATCTGTAGATGTAGAAATGATATGATTGTTTGGGGCATTGTGTGTGGGCGGATTCAGGTAGTGTGTCTTTGATTTTCTTAACCATGATTAACAAACTTCAGTAGGTAGCAGCATTTACATGTATGATTATGGCTCAGGTACTGTAGCATGAGGTACTTTTGATTGTTTCCTGACATGGGATGTAAGATGAGATATGGCACGTTTCATTTATATGCTACAGGGAAGCTGTCAGGGAAGTTACTGCAAAATACATAAGATAACAGTTGCTCAAACAACTGGATAATTTTGTCAACGACCCAGTTGCTTGAGTGACTGTTGTCTTTCGTATATTACTACCTGGATGCCTAACCTTCATTGATGGAACTGCAAACTTTAAGAAATTTGCCGTAGTTAGTTGGAATAGTATTGTATGTATCAAACTAAATTAATCATCTTCGCTATGTTTAGATTGTCTCTACCAAACTAATAATGCATCCCGTGGTAGGTGAAGGTTACTTGAGGAATGATAGTCCACAATTGTAATGGATTATAATCCAGAAGAAAATATAGACCCAAGCCGGGGTCAGGATGAAGATTAATGGACTAAAGGAACAACCCTGAATCATGGCATGGCAAAGGCCGAACTACAGCCGACGGTACATAAATCCTTGTCTAGGCCTGGCAGAAGGTCGGGGTTACCTTTATTATACCGAAGACACACACAATCATGGAGGGGAACCCCGGGCAACGTTTGCACCTCTTGTGGAAAGATCCTCATATGGAACTGATTAAAAACCGGGTTCTCATTCATTTAGGGAGTGCTGGTTTCATCCATCTTGGAAAATGATGTATGTTAAGCATCCTTGGAATGAATCATTTGAGCTACGTGGTACGTAAAGGGATGAGCTGAACTTAACTAATTGGGGAAAGTTGTGACGATAACACGTTGATGAGCTAAGGAAACTGTGTTGCGACTGCCTTAGCATTAGGTGACTATACGCCAAAAATAGTTACTCAAGAAACTGGATAAAATTTTGAAATTAACAAATTTTATCCGTGGCCAGTTGCTTGAGTAACTATTTTTAGCGTATCTTGTTACCTGGATGTCTAACCTTCATCAACTTATTAGGTGATAATGTCCAGAACCTATGGACATGGGAGCAGTACAAACACATTTGTTCAGTGAATATTTTGGATAAAAGACGACCAATTCATCGACTGCATCCTATTGATGATCAAATCGACCTTACTTGGACAACAGAATTTAATACACATCAGTAACGTGGAAATTCCACAGTTCAGTGTCCCAACATTTGATGCAACGGTGCTTCCGTGAGCAAAAGACGGTTCCTTATGTCTTCCGATGATCTCCAGGAGGTCTTTCAATGATCTTGATTACCAACAATTTTGGTCGCTGATAAGTTGATCAACAGTATACGGCCCGTCAAAATGCTGCATAGCCATAAGGCATAGCGACCATTTCGATTGGCCAATAAAAACGTAGATGTGTTAATGACGACATTGATGATATAGTAGATTGTGCCAGTGACCAATCAGAATGTAGGAGAGGAAGAAAGTAACTGTGTTCTTTTAGAACTTAAAATTGACCAATCGGAATTGACAAAAAGTGGAGTGATCTGCTGTTGACCAACCATAGTCTAGGAGGCAGCTATGCGATATGACTATTACTATACCTTCTGATGCTGACAAAAACTTGACGTAGTTGGAGGGGAACAGGCCTATCCTGCCCCTCAGGAACCCCAGGCACCAGCCGCCGTCCTCTCCTTCCAAAACTTCGATGACGTCATCCACTTCAAGTGCCAACTCGTTCTCCTCAGTCGGCATGAAGGGGTAGAGTGCGCGTGCGTAGCGCTTTCCAGCTGGCAATCAAGGAGACAAAAACACGGAGAAACGATACATATGTTTTTTTTTTAAAACATTACTCGGTCGCACGGCGTCACAATATTGTCTCCATAACATTTTACCGTAGTTGGGGACAAATACATGTACCTGGTGAATAATTCCAACAGATTACGATTATTGGATTAAGAACTTTGGCAGCAAAATTAGCATACATTGTCCAGATATATTACAAACGCCATCTTACGGTTTTCCTGGTAATGGCTTCATTGGACTTCATGGTGTTCTGAATATCAAACTATGACTAAGTATGTTGGGTTATACATGCTCATAGAAATGAACATAGAAAACCGCTTTGCAACAAAACATTTTTTTATCAATTATCATGATTTGTGTGTTTGTTGTTGCGTATATACCGGCTCTTCGTCAATAATCAAGCCAAGGTTTGATGGTGACACGTGCTTCATAAGCATGCATCCATACATTATATAAATAAGTCATGGTATCAACAACCCCTCTGTCGGGAATTGATGGTACTGCAGGAAATATTGTGTTTCCCTTAGCTTTAAATAAAAGCCTGTACGTTTGGGTTTTAACAGGCACCCAGATATGTGCGCTACAATTATACATCAATGTCTGCTGAAGGGTTAAGTATGCAGTCCAGTTGCTATATTAACCGTTCATTACAAACAGCAGGAGTGTCTGCCTTGTAGATTTACTTTTATCTTATCGCTATACCTGGCAATTATGGTAATGTCCGTCCTACCTCGTTGTCTTGCTGTTCTTCTCATTGTCTCAATTCCAGCATAAGCTGCGCTCGGCTTGAGAGACTTCTCTGTAAACAAAACATACAAACAAATATATAAATATAACACGCATGCTATGACATTTAAACAAAAGCAAAAAAGGATTAATACAATTTACGATATCCAGCAAATGAGAGGATGATTATGTCGAAAGTTTTGTGTGCTTGTCTGGAACCGTCATTCAACTTAACGATCGCCTGCGCTTGCATTTAGATTCAAGGCATCCAGCAGTTTTTAAAATCAAGTGCAGTAGCACTGCCCTCTACCGGGAGCAGTTGGTACTACAGGAAAATATAGTGCACATGATCTGTCACATGATTTGAAGCACATTTGTTAATGACCTCTAGCGATAGCTCCTGCTACTACAGGGAGCATTGTATATACCAAGAGGTAAAATAAAATCAAGGTAAGTTCACCAACCAGGCAGTTCCAAAGTCGGTGCTTCGTGCTTCCCCATGTTGTAATAGAAGGCGTATTTCTTCTTCTTTTCCTTTTCCCTCCTCTTCCGGCCGAAGTAGACCGCCAGGCCGAGTGTGAAGACCAGCCACAGCCCTCCGGCCACCGCGCCGACAATGATGGCGAAGCTGGCCGAGTTCAGACCACGTCGGCGTTCTTGATCAACAACGGACAATGACAAAGTTACAATAAATATGGGCTTAAACACAAACCTTGATCTACGGTATATACTATGGTGCGTTTATCAAATGGGTAGTGATTAAACAGCTAGGATCATAGTTTGCATGTTAACTTTTTTTTCTTGTTTCTGGTGTCGAATGGCAATATTTTGTCACAGTGGCTTATGCGAAGACAGCCGATGCTTAGTTGCAGTTCACATGTAAGTCATCAGGGTGTGCTTTTGACTACAGAACATTTGATGAGCAGTCATCACTATATTAACAGGAAATCTGCCTTTATTATGGCGGCAAGTCTGTTTTGCAAACCCTGCTCATAACTATATATCCTAACATTTCAAATTTCGAAGAAAATAATACTTTTTCGGACAGACTCTACAAGTGGGAGTATGGAGTTGTGACCCGATTTTTAAAAAGTGTTGATTACTGTCAACGCTGGCAATGGATACTGTCTATGGGCTTTGTTTTCATTACTCCTTCTGGTTCGTTGAAGCTCAAGATATATTTCTCTCTGTCTTGTTTTTTTTTTAATACACTGAGCAAGATGTTTTCAGGTAGCCCGGTAACCCGAGGTACATTTACAGCGGTATATCACATACAGGAACCAGACCGCGCTGGGAACTGAACGGAATCAGCGTTCAGACGAGTGGGACATGATAGCGCCTGTCTGACGCTCACGGCTGGCGCAAGATGCGGCTGTCGTCTTCCTTAGCATGATGAACGTCTTCCTCTGAGGACCCTGAGCCGCCATCGTGCGATATTTTTAGCGTCCCTGGGTTCGAAACTTGTTATGTATGTCTGAAGCCCGGCGCCAGAATTCTATAAGTCATTAGTAATATAATTTACTTCAGCTGACTTGATTTTACAATCTACTGGTATTTGAGTAACAATACTTTATAGACTAGACCTAAGTCAAGGACAAAGCGGTCACAGCTACTTTTGAATGATTGCGAGTGATTGGTGAAAAACACGTCGTTAAATTTGAATTAGTCTAGCCTAAACTAGGTGAAAAATCGGGAACACAAAAGGCTTAAAAATAAAAGGTATAAAACATCTTGTTATTCTTGAATTTGTAAACCTTGTGCTATACTAATCTATGGGAGAGAGTGAGTGAGTGAGTGAGTGAGTGAGTACTATACTTAAGTCGGGTTTTGTGTATAATGGACGCTGTCCACGATGTACACTTAAAATGCTTTATGTCCTAATCTGCCGAAAATCAATCAAACCGATTCTAATAACTAGAAGACAAAGGTCACATGAAACTTTCTGTACATCAATCTATCTATTTATCCATAGTTCTAAATATCTTAATGCAAGATCTGATTTTAAAAGGATTTGTATCTAAGATAGGAATATCTGAATATGTCATTGTCGATTGATATATGTTTAGTCTACCATATATTATGTGCAAGTATGTGATGCACTGATGATAGAAAGAGGGATAGGATATTTACGGTCAGAAAGAAAACAACAGAAGCTTAGGAAGCTTGCGAGGAACCGGAACAAAGTGGAGAGAAATGAAGAAAGACTAATTGCAGCTGCAGGGTGTCCAGACCCCTGCAGCATCAGAACACAGTTTATAAGTATGTGATGATAACCTTACCGATCCTCCCGGTGACTGACAGGTGGGTAGTTTTGGTGTGGGACTCCCCCACACCGTTGGAAGCCGTGCACAGGTACGTGCCCGTGTCGTTCATCGTCAGGCTGTTCAGGGTCACCGTGCCTGACCTCACGTCACCTGACAGCGCATGCGTCCTGGAGGCTAACCGGACGCCATCTTTGCTCCAGGTGACGTTTGGAGCAGGGTCGCCGTCAGCGATGCACTCTAACGTGACGCGTTCTTTCAGCTGGCCTTCTTGGGAGTCGGAAATGCGTATAATGGACGCTCGGTCTGTGGAAAAGAGCACAAAGAGTTGCTATTGACAAGGAAACTATGCTCCAACACAATGAAAAAAATAGCTCAACGGATTTTCAGTCATCTCTACTTCAGCCAGCTTCAGGTTTGAATGATCGTATCGGACAATTAACTTTACAAGCATGTGAATTAAGCAATAGGTATAAAAAATCTGCCTTTGTAATTGTAACGGGTTTCTGTGCTCAGAAAGTTTTTTATTCCCTTTACAAAGATCGAGTGTTGTTGATTCAAATCAACGTACTAGAAAGCTCATTTCTTGCTTGGTTGAAGTTCAAGATTTGCTTGGTCTTACTTTGCGGGTGAAGGACCGGTATCTTAGCAATGCTAGGAGTACCGAATCAAGGAAGTCGGTAAAAACTTTCAGTAAAGTGATGCGCAATTTCAAACTTGAGCAAGCGCAAGTCAAGCACAAGAAACATGGCTTCGGGAAATAATCAGTGCGTAAAACAATTAGTTTTGGTATGCTAGTTGAAAACGAATATAGTCTTCAAGGCAAAGCTTGAAAGAAAGCAGAGCGTTTTCAAGTGACGACATAGGCACATGAAACATGAAGCGTCGAAGGCTTACGCAGCTATTTGGGTTTTAGTGAATAGTATAGCTTAAGTGTTTTAGACATTTAGAGATCATCTTGTGCATAGCTTACATGTACAGAAGAGAATGTAAAAATCATCCTCAAACTCCTGCCTATGAATTGAGCAACGATCCATTGAAATGCAAATTAAGGACAACAACATGGCTGTCTGTACCTGCCCTCTTCATTGATTTTGGAAGTAATTGGAAACGCTCTGTAGGATGCTTGAGACTGCATACTTAGATACCTGTCCCATTTGTATTGCCATGATGTTCACCATACATTCCAATCTTGTCTTTTTGTACTGCAACATTGTATCAGTTTACTTACACAAAACTATCAGTTTCAAGCTGGCGGCAGCTGGACTGACCACGTGACTCACGACGCATGTGTAGAGCCCGGCATCAGCCCTGGACACCGCTCTGACGTGTAGCGTGGGAACTTCCACGTTTCCGCCGCCATATTTGGTCCGTGACCTTTCGCTGTCTATCTTGACCCCGTCTCGTTCCCAATGCAGGGCCGTGACGTTGGGCTTGGCGTCCCTTACTGCGCATGTCAGAGTCGCCGTCCTGCCCATGGTGGTGACGTAGGGATCAGAAGGACCCACTTGCACAACGGGGGGAACTGTAAGTAATCAAAAATACAAACGTTAATATATCAGAGAGATATTTTAAAAGATCTTGATATGACATTTGGAATTTTTTAATTACATTTTTGGCGACAGGATCAAAGAGATATAGATCATGCAGATTAAGACCCCATTTGCATGATTAATGAGACAATGCTCTAAGAAGCTTCTATGCCAAGATAGTAGGTTAGTACTTTCATGCTTGCGCCATTTGTAGTTTAGTTCGATAAGATCAACAGACGTGAATGCAGACGAAGATCCGGTTTGCACATCTAATGAGAAACTGATGGTATTAGTGACATATCTCACTTAGATTATTCAGATTATTTCATTATACATAGATTATGCATTAACTTCAGGCATACGACGCCGATGTGTTCTTTAAACACGTTGCTTGTTACAACTGACGTTCCAGAAATCAGTAGGGTGTATTGTTGCTCTTTAAAATCGACGTCATGAAAATCATATATACATAAAGATCACACCGGCCGACGACCTACCCGGTTATGTCAGGCTAGTGTATTCACACGTATCGTTCCGCATTGAAAGAGAGACATTAACCAAGAGATCAAGTGATCGACGTCTGACCTTCTCCGTGTCCACCCTTTCAAATAGCAATTCAAGAGCTTCAAACAGCTGCACCGCCCTTAATCCTTTGAAACGTTTGCCTGCCCTCTCGCAAATCCGGTCGCTTTATCATCTGTCGAAGCGGCGCCATTTGAAACCACCGCAGCCAAACGCTTAACTCTTTAAGAGCACTCCGGGCTAGTAGCGGTTTCACATTACCATACACTCACAGAGGGAATGCAATATTTCTACTTTTTACGGCATACACTCAAAGCTTGTGTTGATATTATGTTTCATTTTCACGCTCTAATTGGTCGTTGGTTGTAAAATTTTATGTTGAAAATTGATGCCTCTAACGAGTTCGTTACAGAAGATGTAAACCACTGTGTTGTCCGCCTTTAATTCGATATTGTTGAAGTATTACCGCTACTCATCACCTCCGCACTTTAATCAAGATGCGTGATGAAGACGATATAATTAGATTGGCAAACACTGATGATAGACAATTCTTCATCAAGCACACTGGTGGAAAATTAAGTCCTTCAATCTTTGCAATCAACAGCACTGTACTCCCGGTAGTTTACATTTGACAAGGGTGGATGTGCAATGCGAAACACGATTCAAAACCTAAAACAACGTGATTCGCTAGGCGTAAAGACTTTCCTAACCAGCCGTTATAAGGGGGGCATAAACTCGGGCACGTTTGGGACCAAACCCTTGCTACAACGCCACCTTGGGCCTAGTAGAAGTAGAATCTGAATTCAAAGCTTCCCTTTAGGTTTTGATTATGGGACGCTTGTATTCGTATTTTTAAAACCCCCTTGTATATATCTATTTATTGTGCTGATTTTAAACATTCCTATACTTAACGTTCGCTTTGTTTTATTGCTAACAGTCACTCATTGTAATATCACGACATCAATTTAGCCTTCGGGCTACGACCGTAGTGATAAGAATTTGTGTTCCCAATAAAAAAAAAACATAACTATAATCGATTCATACCAACAGAGATACGTTTAGATAATGTTACACATTCAAACGATTTAATATCTCGAATGCTCTTACCCATGACGTTTAGTCGCACAAATCCCTCCTCCCGTCCGACTTCATCAAACGTGATCTCCAGAACGTACTCCCCTTCGTCCTCGTTCGCGGTACGGTCCAGCTTGAGGGACGCCTCCCCGACGAGTTCTGCCCTCCCCTCGTATTCCCCATAGGACCGTCCGCCGACCCCGGGGTAGTAGGAGAAGATCATGGTCCGCTTCTGCGAGTTGTCGGAGATCTTGCTCCAGACGAGGGAGAGGAGGTTGTGTTTGGAGCTGTAGGCTGCCGGTAGGGTGACAGGGTCGTTCAGGACTGTGTTCATCGACTCGGGCAGGTCCAGTCGGATGGCGTCTTGGCACAGCACACCTAAAGACAGAAACATAGGAGCCAGAAAGTAATGCCGTCAGCAGGTATATTTTTGTATGAAATGGTTAGTTGGCATGCATCACATCACGTTGCATAAATCATGCAAATGAAATGTTGTTTTCTAGAGTTATTTGTCTACAGAACAAGAGGCAAATAAACAAGGGGCAGCTGGGTCGTTCAGGACCGTGTTCAGAGACATGGGCAGGTCAAGGCAGATGGCGTCTTGGCACAGAACGCCTACAGGACAGAAACATATCACTTTTCAGTTAAGATGGAAAAAGTCTTTTGAGGCCGTAAGGGCAGCGGGTTGGTATCCACTGTGCCTAGGGCACGGTATTGGACGACAGAGCCCATCCCTCTCCTTCCACCACCTTTTACCTCCCCAAACGAAGTCAGGTACCCATTTTTATCCCTCGCTGAAATGATGAAAGTCGCTTTAAGGGCCTTTTTCAAGGGAACAACATCGGTGTCAGGAGATTTGACATGATGGCCTCTGTATTCTGCTCCAGACACCCTAACTGTTACCCCACCACGACGACACGACAAAGCAAAATAGAAACAAAACTGTCGTCTGAATCAGTCGAAAATACTACGTCTTGAAATTCTGACAGCAATAACTTGCTGAGACGGCATATTTATAATATCTTTGGTTTGTCAGTTATAACTTAAAGGTGTAAATCGCTATACATAAATCATGCAAATGACATGTTGCTTACTAGATTTGTTTGTGTATAGAGGCAAACAAAGAACCTGAAGACTTTGGATGCGTGGTGTAGGGAGAAACCTAGCATGAATTGATATTTCGTGTAAACTCTTTATGTATAGTTTGTAACATCATAGTGAAAGCACTATAATTACAAACATCGTGCTTTTCATAACTCTTTGTTGTTTTGCATGCAACATACAAAATACACAAAAACTATACGTTTTAGTTACAATGATGGGAACATTTTTTTCTTTTCTGCTGCCGTTGGTTTTCTTAGGTTCGAGCCTCCTTAACTTGATCGTGATACGACTCCCTTTCTGAGGCTTATCGTGACAGTCTAAATTAGCTTTCGGCTGCCTCATGAGTAAGACGAGATACATCCGAACTGACATTTACAACGAGACGGGGTTTATTACTACGGAAAGACGCCTTCCGTACGTCAGACTGACAAGCTTGCCGTCACTCGTCTTAATCCTGCTGGTAATCTTAACTCCCAATGGGGGCTTCATGAGAGTGCTAATAAGGTTACAGCGTTATTAAAACTAGAAGTAATGAAAGAAAATTAAGACTGATTTTATCAGTCCTAGAGTGGGCGTCAATAAGGTTATCAACCTCAGCTATAGAATAAAGAGACACCGTTTTCTTTTGCTGCAGAAAGTTGTCAGAAAATTCTTGTTTTCGTATGGTACACAAGTGTCTAATTGAAATATTAATTATATGGTTTATGGTCTAGATTAGTTTGCTGTTCACCTTGCTTGCTCGCCTTCATTTTACTTTATTTCCTCAATTTGACACCTTTAAGTCTATAAGACTAGTCTTTCAGGGTTCAAATATCAATTATACAAATCCGTAGCCGTAGAATCCATTTATAATGCTGAGAATGCAAAGCTTTTCATTTCAAAATAACTTTAAAATCGCGTTTCCCGTTTCTTTAGATATAACTCTTGACAGGGCCCATTAACAAGCTGATGTAGTTTAGTCGATGTTTATTGCCTGTTATGGCAATGTTATTACACCGTTCTACGAGGCAAATAACGCAGGCGCCGATGCAAGAAAACCCCATACTTCATTCTCTCTATCCAATATCGTGCGCAGGGTCGGGGGAACTAACACGTGAGGACATCGCACTTTATAAAGGACAAATTTCATGGCTCGTGTCTGATGCTTTAATGGAGTATACTGCTCGCAGGGTTTTACTAGGCTCCGGATGGGATGTGAAAGTACTGCTCCAAGATGAATACACCATGAACATGTTGCTACAATAGTCCACGTAAACGTCCTGCCTACCATAAAATATGCCCCAGTTGTTTCTGTGTTTCTAACCCTTATGTAACACCCACAATGGTTTCCCTCGACGTACACACCAACATGTACAGTGATGTACATTTATAGTGCAAATGAAATTGGGTCCAAAAAAGTATATGTATAATAAAGTCAATGTGACAAATGCTAATTGAAATCGTTCGTTGAGGACTGCGTGTACTGTACGGAATGTTACAAATCAAAAAGTGACATTCAGAACAGACAAATATCAAGATTTCACAATACTGTTCCAGCAGGCATAATACATTCAGCCGATATTTTATATTTGCTAATATCACCAAGCCAAAACTGTGCATCTAGCTATGTATTGAACCCCATATTTTCACTAAGCTTTGACTTTGTTCTACGTAATTACAGATGCTAACTTTGTCTCATAACCGCACAATAAACAGGCTATACGACCACGCAATTAAAGCATATTGATTATTTTAGGCTAGAGGCATTGGTGTATTATAAGAGTAGAAGGTAGATGATTTTAATTTAGTTTCAGAATCATGTTTCAAAATTGATACGTAAGGTGAAATGCACGATGAATACAATACTACATACAGGAAGTTTGTTTCATATCACAGCGTTGACAGATAGCAGGGAAGCTATCATAAAAGTATATCTTTATTTTTTTCATGATTGTTTGTAAAGCAGCCAGCCTCATTAGGGTGCGCAGAGGCAGACAGATGGCACCTGTGTCAGCGGGGATCCCGCCTAACACGCGGGAACTTATTACCGCATCCATCAATTAGTACTCTGATTGTCAACTCAGTTGTCTAGCAATTTAGGTCTCCTTGTGAGGTATTGTTAAGTAGAGTCTCTTCTAGAGAAGTTGCTTTCAAGAAGTCTTCCATCTCGCGTTGCTAACCATGTGGTGCTCGTTAACGTTCGGATTCATTCATTCTCATTAATTTGTTTGTTTTACCAGGGTAAAATCACACTCAGGCATGGGATGAATGAATCGTGAGATGTTAATGATGTTGGATGTTGATGATGTTATTTCTTTATTAGGACACTGCAATAGATATTACATAAAGCAGGTATATCTACTCTAAGCCTTATATTGCACCCCTCAGTGAAATAGTGCAAATTGGCTCCAAAGGGAGTTTCAGAACCTATATAGCTTAATGGCTGATTCCAAGGAATCTCTCAACTGTATGCATACATATGCAGTCGTTGTGAATTTCATACACAATGTACGTATTTTCCCATTGGTTTCATATTAAAATGCATGAAATGTAAATGAAATAATCGAAAAGGAATCTCTCAACTGTATGCATACGTAACACAATGCAGTCGTTGTGAATTTCATACACAATGTACATACTCTCCCATTGGTTTCATAATGAAATGCATTAAATGTAAATTAAGTAATTCAAAGAGTCATATTTCTATGACATAGATGGACCATGTTATACATATATAACCATGTTAGATGATATAGATGTATGATATAGATAACATTGAAAGACTATGTTATCTACACCGACAGCAATGCTGTTACAGGAATATTTTTGCTGCAATATCTGCAAATCCTCAATTCTCAAGGCAGTCTGAATAATAAGCCGGTAAATCCTTTACCAAACCACAAAGGATATCACAGCCGTATCTTTGTCCAGATCTCGGCATAACCCAACCTGCTAATTGCCCGTATATCTACAGTTGGCGTCTGCGAGTCGACATGTGTGGCGTTATTTAATCCCCATTTACGACAGTGAAGCCCAATTTGCGGCTGCATCAGCAATCCCAGCCAAATTTACGTTCGATATATTGTCTAGGGTGTTTATACAGGTCTTAAAATAGCACAATTAATTGTTCCCCTGATAACATGTTTCGATATAAGTTTTCTTGTGGGCAGCCACTACCGACCACGCTGCTGGCCTGTGTAGGATTCCTTCTACATTGCCCTTTAAAACATGCAGGAAGCCAAATTCATGTCATATGTGTCCTAGATATTTTTTTAGCGAAACGGCTGATCGACTGCGGGCGGTTTCAGATCTTTGGGGGTAATTTTGATCGATGGCAGTAGCTCTAGGGGTAACGACAGCATAATTGTGTTCAGTGCAGTTTAGCACTTCCCTCATATTACCTCTATTACTACCGAACTGGGCGGTATGAGGCCGTACAAACGTGATTTTATGGATTACATCATCCGTAGATCTCAAACCTGATCTGACGGTGCGGAAATGATAAAAGTGGTCTAAAGGATAAGATGCCTAAATTCCAAAGATGAAGTCGTGGCAAATTTGGTAAACAAATATTTCGAATGGGAAAGGTGGTGTAACAAGTACCAACAAGAACATTACCCTTATAATTTAGGCAAAGTAAGAACTTAGACAAACAAGAAAGTTTCTGATGTCAACGATGTTGTCACAATAAAAATTGACATTTGTATTTTTTACAAATATGAAGGTACATCATACGTTTCAGTCAAGCAGGCGACGTTTATGGCAGCTGCTCACAGAGAAGCTGACAAAAGTTTAAGCACAGAGAAACAGCATACGTTAACAAATCTAAGATGACAATACGCAGCCCAGAGAATCTTCTTGCATTAGGCACATGTACATGTACATGTACAAATGAAATTCGAATACAACGATCGAGGCGTAAAGGTTAGCAGATTTGTTGAGGGTTATACGAGTTTTTTTATTAACAGCAACCGTCCGGACATACAATCGATGTTATGTTATCCACAAAATCCGGTTTGCTTTGCCTAATGCGTCCCATGTACAGGGTAATAAGCGTCACGGTCGGGAAAACCTGATAGAATGGAAACATGTCGCTTTAGTTCATCATCAGGCCCCGGGATCGATCCCACACGCCATATATCGTCATTCCTGTCGATTCACGGGAAATAACCTTCAGCGGAGCGGTAATGAGACATTGTTCAAAACCAGGGGCTCGTGTTCGGAGATGTTTTGTGCCGGTTCCAACGGGGCGACTAGTGCCCAACCATGTCAGGATGTGTATTGATTGATCGATGCAGAAAAAAAAGATGAAGCTACAAGACCTTACATCAAGATTTCAACCTCGGCATGTCGCCGTTGACTCGCTAGTTTTTGTTTGATTTCAAATGTGATGATCAATTAGATTTTATTCGACTGCGTCGAAAAGATGAGCAATTGCTTATACATAACAAACAAAACATGGGATGGAAGGGCGTACAGTAAGATTTCAACCTCGACATGTTACCGATGACTTACTGGTTTAAGGCTTGTGTTCCGGGATGTCTTTGTTTGAGTTCCAACGGGTTGACTTGTTCTTAATGCAAACATGTTTGAATGATGAGGAGATGATTTATTCAGAAGTATGCAAGGCGCTTGATGGCCAAATCTTTGGATTACAACCTAAACATCGTACTGTTGATATAGTTGTGCTCGTTTTCTGGGTTTCAACGTGATGCATTTTGCATGAATATAATGAATGAAAAAACGATATAGAATAGATAAACTGTTACAAACATAAACCACGGATCCAAAGGCAAATCATAAGAATTACAATGGAAGATACATGATAGCAGAATCTAGGTAGAAGAAAACCTTGAACTAAAACGTGATTTTTAGAAAAATCTATTACATAAAAAAGTGAAATATCAACATGAATTAAACCGCATTTGAATTATAAGATCTATTTGAGGAAAACAGATCTACATAACTGCACATCGAACTTTAGAAACTCAACATGTCGCCGTGGACTGCACTGACCTCATGTTACGGCAACGTTTTTGTGAGAGCTCCAGTGGGATCATTAGACCCCTAGCGTGTCGAAATGATGGGTAATTGATTTATTCAGAATATACCAAGCCACAGGGCCGTACTGATAGACACCGATCTAGTTTTATCACAATATACATCATTGCATCATGACACATAAACAAGAGATAAAAGATATATTGCATAGAATTATACACCTGAATTTCTTCCTTTTTTTTCTTTAAGATTAAAACAAACCAGCACTCGTGTGTATTCATTTTCCTTCAATGTGTCAAAGGGTTTCGAAAGTTTCTGGGGCTTAATATAATTTTCAAACCTAGCTATAAAACGTTGATATAAAGGCACGTCATCTAAATTGTACCAGTAATGATCAAGTGAATGTGTTATGACGCGAACATTTGGTTATCCAATTAAAAGCGCATCTACTGTTGTCTAATCATTGACCCAAGAATGGAAGTACGCGCCAAGTCCGCTCAGATCGGACAGGTAGATCGTTATAACTTTATTTTCTATCAGAATCAAGGTCCCCAACTTGATAAGGACTGCAGTAACCCAATCACGTCCAAAAGGTACACTGTAGTCAATGGTTCGGAAAATCCATTTTCTAGTTCATTGCCCGAGTTCGCTGAGCGAGAAACTATTTTGGTTTTAGCACGGAAGCATGGTTATTTATTCAGCAGCTGAATGTATGGCATCTATCGTAGCCTGGTCTGTGATTTGTTTCAGGGACTGTCACAGCAGAATTGATTTGAACGTAGATGGCATTCATATTGGTGGAGTAAAAATCGATTGATAGCAATATATGAAGAGTGTTTTTCATAAGATGAACAAGATTGATTTGGGGATTAACGAAAATGTCGATAAATTGATTGATTTATTAGCCAATATAGGAATATGGACCTGTGTCACACTTTTGATGGAAGAATGGATGGATGAAAAGACATGGTCGAATATACCGGCATTGATGACAGTTATCACTAACAAGTTCGGTTCTCTTACATAAAGTATGGGTTTCCATGTACTTTGTTGTACTCCCTTCCAGCAAAAAAAAAACAGTAAAACACATTGGAGACATTAAGGACAAAATCCATACAAAACTCAGTGCGTTTCACGGTGTCATCATTATCATCATATTCTCCCGATTCTAAGCTCGCTCAGTCGTTACCTACAGTGACAAATGTGCTAACAGAGATCAAAAGACCAATTCTAAAATCCCCATAACAACAAGAGCTGTCTAGTTCCCGCCATCGCGTGGCAAGACTCGATCACGACGATTGCCGCAATGATTGCTTGACAAATTCGGGGCCAAATTTGGCGAGTCTCCAGGGAACAAGGACGAAGTGCTTGAAGCCCACATTTCTGGGCCATACCAATTCCCTAGCAACGTTATTGGGGTTTGCTTATTCTCTTCTCTTTATTTGCACGGAAGTAGTAGTTTACATGTGTTTCTGTATAACGTTGCAAGCACTAAACATACTTCACAAGCCATCAGAAATATGGTTTGTTTTTCGCAGCTAAATCACACGCAATGGAGATATTTTAAATAACAGTGAATTTTCATCGTGAGGTTTATTCTTCAGCAGCTGGTTGCATTCTGTTCCGTTCCCTTCCTATAATAACAACAGGGGTAGTTTCCATTGCGTGTTACGCCCCGATCACGATCATCGCACATAATGATTGTTTGGCAAATTTGGCAGGGGATTTGGCTAGTCCCCAGGGGGCGCGACTAAGTGCCTGAAACCTAGCAATGGCACGGAACGAGGCGTCGGCAGATCTCTGGCGGGAACTAAATCGATTGCTCGCCGTGGTTTTATCACTGCTCCAGCCTTACGCGGAAGGGTAATTGAATTTTTGTATAGTCGTCAGAGGAAGTTTTGATAGACAAGTCGCGAATGTAATGAGACGTGGATGTCCCCACCCAGCCAAGTACTGCAATCTATACAGCCATTATCCCAATTCTGTCCCAGCCGTCACAGACTTTATAACGTGAATTTTATTTTCCAACCCCTCTATAAAACTTGTTATGCTGCCGTTTGCAGTTACATAACAAATTTCACACAGCTTTTTCTTGGATTCTAGCAAAATCTATAATTTAGGAACATGATTTTGTACCATTTTTTTGGTAGTATTTTGCATGCGTCACTTCTCAAAAAGATTATAGATGTTTATGCAATACCCGTTTGTATCATGGTGTGTACGATATATACATTGTATATACGTTGTATTTTCACGATTTAAACCAGACGATAACATGGATGTTTACGGTACCGTCTAAAAGGTATATATATTACAGAATAGAACATATTAAATAAATCAAACAGGTAAGATGTAAAGTCTGTCACACGAGTTATGAATTTTGTTTCCAAACGTTTACATCATTTTCCGCCAGGAGACTAAACGATGAGTTTATAAAGTGTAAAGGGCAGATCTGGCGTAGTGTAGGTAAGTCTCGCAGCCTTTTAGCATCTAAATGGGTCTGACTTGGCATCGGTCCTGCACCACACGGAGATTCATCTCACCTGTGAACTTACAAATCTGCTCTTCAAACCAAGCGGGTATTGCCTTTTAACCTCCTCAATCAAGCTAAACACACGTCCACCCACTACCACATTGATGGTGTCTACTTTTTTCTTGGTGCATAACTTTGCGAGGCAACACCTTAAAGTGGAGAAGGGCTGCCATCATGATTTTTTCCGTCCAATGTGTTTGTTTCTTTTACCTATTCAACAGTGAAGTTTTGATGAAGAAGTTGCCCAAGAGGAGAGCATGGGCGGGTGGCGGTTGTTTTTGCAGTGTGACACGTTTGTCGGAGGATGACAAATCGCTGACATTAAGGTAGAGAGGGATGGTTCCCGAATGGCGTGATCATGTCATTCCTGATGCACAATAAGTGATGAATACTTCAGGGAGGGGGCCGAGGGTTTACCCTGGAGCAATCACAGCAGTTAAATTAGACGTGAAGCTTGTATGTAATGTGTAACATCGCAGGTATCGAACAACAATGCGAAAACAATGTACTCTGCCTTGTTCAACCGCCAGATCTATCCAGATAAGGAAAAGCGCTGTTTCCTCGGTTCGGGTGAAATACGCGGTCTACTAATGCGACTGACAGGAAATCACTCTATTGTGCGCCGATATGCTTGGAGGCCAAACGCGTTAAAGCCACATAAAATATAGATGCGCCGCCAGCGGGCTGTAATATCTCCCCCAAATGTAGTGGCGGGATCCAGGAGTCGAACTTTTACTTGCCGCTTCGGGGTTTGGGTTGGATGAGCTTAAGCTCGACTAGGCTAACTTGAATCTCAAATTATGTGGTATTGTTAGTACTACTAATACCCTTTACCATCTCCCCAACTCCCGGTACTTTACTACGAACGTCGTATTTTGATGTCAGATCATATTAAATTCCTCGGCCCGCCTCCCTCCAAGCTCGAGGTATTTTATCGACAATTCGATCTCCGGGATCGATTTGTGTTTTCCCGGCGGCAGGAGCGCATGTAGGGCAGCGTCTTAGCGTCTGTCCTCCCACCCACCGACACGACCCCCACTCCTTCACCGTCACGTCTCCATCACGCCTTCGGCACGTTCATCGCTCCGCCCCGCCGGTGAAAAATGAGAGGTCGGTTGGAGACAGCTCCTGAAGGATTTGGCGTGAGCCTGAGCGGCTTTGAGCCTGGTCTGTGTCACCTGAAACGCCGTGGATCAAACGCGACGGTTATTGACTTCCAGGTCTATAACTAGTTTGCTTTACACCGTGTTGTAGTGACAGAACTGGGCAAATGAGGCACTAACTGACAGTGCGTCCCCACACTGTTGTGAGGTTTTCTAATCTGAATGGCTTCTAACATTTTGTATATGTCCTAGATCTTGTGTTGACATGAAACACAATGACATTTTTCATATTCTTTTTCCTCGTGGGAGCCTCTAAGTTTATTAGATTTCATTGCATCATCTTGCTATCCTTTATCTTTATCATAACAGTTATATTTCATATTTTGCATGTTCAATTCCGTTCTTTGATATCAAGTAAAATTGTAAAAATGTATACATGCAGAACTGATATCTTGAGCTATATTTTCTCTTACAACAGAGTAAGGGCGCAGCTGTTTCATATTTACCAGCGCCTTCTTTCGTCACTCCTCTCCAAGTAAGCTCCCCAATACGACATGCCTACATGCCTAGAGACATCAAGCCGTACTCGGTAAACCACGACAGACTGCGATTTCCACATGTCTCGTTATATCAGGGCTCCTGGCGGTACCAAGGACCGGTTGCCGGTGACTTCAGGATTCACGGATCACGGCCTTTCTTGCTTGGCAAGGCATAGCATGTCAGAGTGACAGAGTGCACCGTAACGTCTTGGTAAAAAGCCTCCAGGAATAAAATATATCAGACGACCCCGTGGCCCGCAAGAAGAGGCAATGTTTTCTTCTAGGTTCTGATTGAGGGGACCCCTACCACGCCCGAATGTCTCAGAATAGTCTCAAATATGATTGAGGACACCCAAGACGCCAGTATTCTTTACAAGGAACTGTGAGAAAGTGAACATGAAAAACCGTGAAATTTGCTGTAGAACAAGAAGCCTGCGTGAAATAATGAGACAATTGGATTACCCGCGGATGTAGTTAATTAGATATGCAGATGAACAGAATTAGGTAATGGTGAAGATAGCTTATCAAGCATCTTGCCTTGTTATCAAACCCTATGGGAACTGGGGAGGAAGAAATCATATTACTCCGACAGGCGTTGCCCTTGATGTTATCGATGTACCGTTGTTTATAAGGGTTACGGGATTACAGTAGCAAACATGGTATGTAAGACCTTACCTTTTAATGTCCATGCGAAGAACAGCACCTCCCATGTTGACCTGCAAGCTTCTAGAAGTTTCATATTTCCTTGAGATGTATGAGAAGCAGAGAAGCAAAGTTCTTAGATCCAGAATCAGAATGTTGTAGGATCTCCGCTACAGCCTGAGTAGTCAGTTGCACGATTTCCCTGGTCACAGTAATATAGAATGCCTTCCCACGGAGAATGATAACGCTGTTGTTTTACATTACTCCGTCCGTAAGAACCGCAGGTCCAATATTGGAATACTTTTCCGTCATGTACGAGGAAATTTGATAGGGGTCCAGCTAGCCGCTTCCTTGTTATCACCTCGTCACCGAAATTCATCACAAAAGCATTGCCCGATCGCGAACAAAAGTTTCACGACCGCTGTCATCCAAGAGTGCCACGAGAAAGACCAGTGTGGTCCCCACTATCGCTACCTTTCCGCCGCTGCCGTGCCACCAAGCGCCCGCTCGCTCCGGACCCAGCCCGATCACCGCCGCGTTGGTCTGCCAACCCCGCAGATATTAAAAATCTCCTTGTCACTCAATCATGGTTAGTGGGGAACCCCGCCGGCAAACGGTGGCATGCCAAATTATCCGTAATGTACTTCTCGTTTCCTACCGCCTGATGGGCCCGAATCACGAGGCTCTCAAAGGGGCGCGGAGGATACTGCTTCTGATATTTATGACACATTCTACCAAGACGTACATGGGTGGAGGAAAAGACATCATGTGAACATGCTACGCTACCCATTTTAACAACTTGATAGAGGATTAACACTTCTTTTCTCGATACTTTAGCCCCTAATTTGCCTTTTTGATTTGTTAATTCTGATTTTTCGGTTTGGTAATACCTAGCCAACTTTAACAAGCTTGTATGTCTATATCACAGGCGACGAGGCGACAAAATGAGCATGGCGACAGACATGTTACTGTCCAATTCTGCCCTTGCCCTTTCCAGGTTTGTAGGTGGGCTTTTACTGGCTTTTACTGGCTTGACTCATTATATTGAAAATGGGACGACCAAACGTAGTATGGCAAAAATACGTGTGGATGTTATATCATGATGCTAATAATATCAATAAAAAGTCACACGGTTTTATCATGTACTGGCGATACCAGGATGATAAAGAAGTTTCATACTTGTAAAATGTCTAACAAGGTATTTATCTGTTCTCCAATTATACAATTCCGAATCATAGCATATTCTTCTTTTAACTTGGATAATCATCTATTGATCAATAGATTAATAAATCAATCAGATAAATCTTTCTTTTCTTACTGCGACATATCAGTAAAACATGTTTTACATATTTTACAGCGATCTATTTTCTTCTCCAATGGTTTACGTTCGCTGTCACGGCTTAAAGCCGTGTGCAAATTTGCGCGGGAATTATGGGGGCTTTTATGGCTCTTGTCTTTGGTAAGCCTGCGGGAAGGATGATTGGGTATTGTGTCACGGCCCTGTCAGGCAAACAACTAAATCACTACACAGCGTACATCCATAAGACTAAGGACATTAGTTCGTTAGCAAATAGGACGTGTGGAATCAAGAAGGTATTATCTATATAAAGCCGTTTACTGGCCGCTGAAATTCAGATTCCTGTGTGCCGGTGATGTAGAATACCTCATATTACTGGTGCTGTGAACCGGAAGTCCTGGGTTCAGGCCCCGATTTGCTCATATAGTGTTGCACGTGATGTATCACTCCCATTGCCAGTTGAATGCCACATGATGTTCTGACACACGATAGTACTGTAAAATAGGCCTGTGGCATTTCGACGCCCCAGCTCTAAATGTTGAACCTGTCGATGAAATAAATGTTTCTCATCATAAATCCACGAAAATTGACCTTTTACAGCAAATATACATCACAAAGTTTCGTGATGGATTTTTTAATGGGTCAAGTTTAAAGACAATATGTAAAACTGTACATTTTATGGGTTACAAACGGCAGAATTACAGTAAGAAATTGCAACTTACCACCTTTGCTGAATAGTATTTCATTTCTGTCAGGCATATTTAAAAAACCATGATCACATTAAGCTATAATCCACTGGCGCTGTTCAACATGTATGAATGAACATCTGGAAACCCTGCCTTCTAGCCGGGTGGGTGGCCCTGTCCAAATGAGGTGCCATCTATATGGGACCCTAAATTACCCTGATACCATCTGACGTTTCCCCGCGTCACAGGGTTTACCGTAATGTGTCTATCTGCAGGGGAAAGCACTTAGTACAGACACCAACTACGTTATACCCTCCGGTAGGGTAAGAGGTGCCCCACAATAGCATCAGTACGTGTCATGCTGCACTATCCTACCGTGTGATAGCTCCCCATGCCCATGCCTCTATCTAAAACTGCTGTGTCGTGTTGGCGTAGAATCGCCTGACATGCACCCGTGGTGGGCTCTTGGGGAAGGCACTTTACACGATGCGTAACGTCCCTGACTCCACCCAGGTGGAAAAATGGGTACCCGACTTCGGTGAGGTAAAAGGCGGTGGAATAAGAGGCATCCTCTTTCGAATAACATGCCCTGAAGACAGTGGATAACACCCCACTCCTCTACGGCGTCAAAAAGGCAATAGGACTACCTTTTATTTTTAGTTAGAATTCTTCCAAAACATTTTGGCGTATGGGGGGAATGTAGTTGTCCATTTCTAATGATAGAGTGCCCATTTCCGTTTCTATAGCTAGCCCTTGGGCCACACAGTTATGCAAGCAGGGGATAGTTCACCACCAGTGGTGTGTGTTCGACTACAACACTATTTCTCATGATCACTGGATACTAAACAGTGATGTATATATACCATGTTAAAAGTCTTTGGTATGACCCAACACCGAACACTCGACCCCCTTGATGCAAGGCAAACACTTTACTCACTAGGTCATTTCACACCTACATCCTCTTGCAAAATGTCGAGCCGATCTATTGCACCCACATAATAGTGCCTTAGCCATGTGATGGCCTCTTACAGTACGCTAAAGAGCATGGTCGACAGTAAATGTTTCGGCGTCTTTATTTCTTTTACAATCCCATATTTCTGTTGTTGTTTTTATCTTGGCATTCTGTGTTTTGGGCTGCTCCGCGTGGATTAGGATCCCAAAGTCTTAGTGGTAGGTCATACACGAAGGAATCCACTTGTCTTCATTTTAATTGGCCCAACCAGTTCAGCGTCTTTCTCAGATGGCATCTATTCTATCCCAAATTTGGATCTTGCAGCATTTGGAGTTACGTTTCTCATTGATGTATGGAGGACGGCCTCTAAATATTTCTTTCATTCTTTTCGTACGCCAGAAATAGTAGTTCATCTGTCATATCTAAGTATGCGAACCCTTTTTTCGCATGCTCATTCATCATTAGAGGGGAATACATGATAGTTTTATATCTATGATGAAGCAATCGAATAGACATGTTATGTTGCACTGTCAAGTATGTTGGTTCTTGTCCTTGGTGCTGAACCTTGTGTCTTATTAACTTTTGCTTTCCTCCGCAGCCAGTAGGTATACTGCGCAGGCCTACATGGAAATGTGTACCTTTTCATTCAAATATCAGTTGGTTGGACGAGATTCTTGATGGCGGTATCCAACCCATTAACTTCTAGACCACAGGCAGGGTCAATACAAACGAGCCACGCACTGGACCACGCAATGACATCATTGTATGCCCAAGATTTATAACCCTGTCCTAAAAGACAAACGGCGCTACAATAACACATCCTGAACGTGACATTGAGTAATGATACGTTAGTACAGTCAGCGCCTTCCCTCGTAAGGACATACCCGTTTCTCCACTCTACACCCAGTAAAACCAGATGATTAATTGCCTTCTTAGTCAAACATTTATGAGGTGAGTTGTAAAGAGAAATACATGGGTTATAAGGAGTATAAATGAGTTGTAAAACGTATAAATGGACAGAAAAACGAGATGAGGGAGCAGGGTACTCAGGTAGACAACGCTACCTTAAGTGGGTAGGGCGGTGAAATGAAAAGGAAACTCACATTGTCATCAATCACGATTGCTCGTCGTTACATGCAGAGAGAAGGGTACGGCTATATATATATATATATATATATATATATATATATATATATATATATATAGCAGCCTTCCTAATGGTCCCTCTCACTACAGTATAGCTGCTTATCTATATGTTCATCATATGATTTTAACATTGCTTATCTATTGGGAACCATATCCAGAATTAGCAAGGTAATTAAAGTTATGAAAAGCTTTAATGTCTCATATTTCATTCAAAAATGACCAAGATTTACTATGATGATAATTGAAGCAATGATCCCGATTAACATCCATACATACATAATCATACTCCAACGAGTTGAAGTGTCTACAAAGTTCTGCTTCCAGTATTCTCGATTAAACGTATCATCATAATGTCGCATTTCATGTAACAGTTGTTTTAGCATAATCATGAATTTGCCTAGAGCCTGCAGTCCTAGTAAAATGTTTGTATCCGTCCCGACAACTGCTTTTAATGCCTTATAAGATACACTATGCTTCTATTTTTATAGACTTTTCCACTCATCTAATACCATTATAAAGTCTGTGCTTAACTCGGGTTAATTCTACCACAACACGTACTTTAAAACTCCCTGGGGGCACATGTTTCTCTGTGTGTATGCTGATATTTTGTTTGTATATATTCTGATTTTACTATTGGTCACTTAGTGCTTCCAACGAAGAGTTAATGAATGAATAAGTGCTATAAGGTATAGCCATATCCCCCTGTGCAACCCCTCGGTCTGCCGGACTGTTGCAGACGTCTTTCTGTCGCCTTCCTTGCACGGAAGGGGTCAGAGCAGCCGAGCCCCGACCTGAAATATGTCGTGACAGGCGGCAATTAAGGCAATAAAAGCCGCGCCTTTCAATCCTTGATGGGAGATGGGTCATCAGCTGCGGATTTGTCCGGAATTGAATCGGCAGGAACCGTCCATTTCTAAGAGCAACGGAGGGTTAATGTTTTAATCTTAATTATTAGGTACTAAATTTTTATACCATCGCCAAATATAGCATATATGAAGGGAGACAACATTCGATAATGGTGAGGAATCTTTCTTCCTTGTGTTTTTCATTAATGCAAATAATTAGATATTAGAAATGGTTGAGTCCGATTCCCTCAACAGTTTGACGCGTTCAACAGATGATTGTAGTTGATGTAATGAATTACCGTGAGAAATTATTCATTGTTGGGTGTTTGAAAGGCTTAAAAGCCAGGAATCCCCTGCGGTTTCACACCCTTGGTCCGAGGAGAGGACGGGGCAGACCCTGTTGGGTAGGACGCAGTGCATCAGACTTCTAGATTGTATCTTTCTGACAAGTCTGGCCTTATGCTGCGCTGTTTGAACAAGCATGTCGGTGGAGAAAATATGTGCATTGAGGAGTCCACCATTGGTAGATCGAAACTACTGCCATCTTCAAAGCATTTGTTTCTCTTTTTTTTAAAAATAACTTTCCTTATATGTTGAGTGATTTCCGATACTAATCAATCAATTTCCGATACGATCAACAATGTGGCAAAATACATACTTCATTAAAACTGGCTCAGGTAAAGTTTATTTGTAATGTCTTTGGTATGGATTGTCGTATGATAGAAGATATGATTATTTTGTTGCATCGTTTTGTATTATTCTATATCACAGTAAAAGCATTAACAACATGCACTACAGAGTAGTATAAAACAATGTAAGAAAAAACTACCCCGAACACTCGGCAGAGTGGAATAAAACAGACAAATATATGTTCGTAGGAAATCCGTACCTAATACTACATATGAACGCGTATCCCGGAAAAGCCGTCAGACTGTTGTAATTGTGTCGAATTTATCGCCACAACTCAATCAGAACTCGGCCTGTTGAGTCCAATATCCCCGTTAAAGCCGCTGCGAGCTCGGGCTGAATTGGCTCGGTAAAACCGTGACAAATTGCCGGCGAATGGAACATGGCGGCGGCAGGCCTATCAGTAACATCACAGTGCATTTGTCAAAACGTTAATCTCAAAAGAAAGGGCGCTTAAAGGCGAATTCTATCACCTCTGGTGTGAATAAAATGTACAGAGGCAAAAGATAAAACTGTCAACATAATGCATTCTAGATGGAGATACATGTAGACGCCCCATGTAAGAATCTAAATTACGCTGTTTGAAAATCAAACTATAGACCGCTAAATGAAACTCTCCGCTTCAGATACTGCTTTTCCAATTTGGACTATATTGTTAAAGTCTCACCGCTGTGGTGAATGGAAAAGATATAACTGCCAGCTTAATGCATTCTGAATAGAGATACTTGGAAAAGTTCCACGCTAGATTTTAAATATTACTGTTTGAACAATGTACAACGAAACACCCAACGAACACGCTGCATCAGATCTGCAGAATACTGATTTCCCATTTCTGTCTGTATTGGTGGCTGGAATGTCTCACTGATAAGGCGTTTTCATTATGCAGGTTAAAGATAAAGCAAACAATGTATCACGACGAGCTACTGTCTAACTGTTGTGCCGTTGAAATAAGGCAGGTAAAACATATAACGGCCAGGTTTTATAAAATGCATTTTGAAAGGCGACACATGAAAAATATTCATTCTAGATTTCAAATATCTCATTTTGAAAAATGTGCCACAAAGTATTGGTTCTCCAATCGTTTAGACGCTTCCCGACAAAAATGTATCGTCCTTGTCTCTTTATTTTGCCGTTGCATTACATTTCTGAAAGTAGCGGCCCTCTCGGGAAAAATTCGACCAGAAACCTTTTACATTCAATACAAAACTAGTTTGCAAAAGCACATCGCAATCATTTTTCTTAGTAAACACTCAAAATGAATACGAAGCTATTCCATTATAGCCTATTTCACTGGTATGTTAGGATTAACTTGTAATAATATATAAGCTTAAATTGTATATCTTATAAAAGTATAATGATAAAATTGTGTTTGCCTAAGGAAATAACTGTACATGATTCTGTAATACTGCACTCGTGTCTTGCAAATATGTTTCTTCATTTTCTGAACTAAGAATAACAGATAGCTTCATTTCAAGAGGTTAAGGACCTTAAAATGAAAGAAGCAAACCATCCATATAGATGTAATTTCTGCATTAACTTATTAAGAGTGTTTTGCAGCTATGTAGTAATTTGTGTATATATGGCTTCTAAGCTATTTATAAGGGCAGCTATACGACCCAAACTTTTTCAAAATGTCGGTGCAACGCTTTGGTACAAAGTATTCTTCCATTCAGTGCCTTCTTCCAGGCTTGATTGATAGTTTCTTTGAGGTTCCACGGCACGACCTAAATGTTTCAACGAGCCCTCGCAAATAATGGACAAGCTTTAGATTACTGCAATAAACTTTTCTAATGGGGTACGTGTGCTCTGAGTGATGGGACGTTGTGAGGAAAATGGGTAAATTGTGGAGCTGGCTCTCCCCAACGAAAGGAGCTTGCAATCAACTTGGGCCGCACAAATGCACTCCTTAGTTCGATGGACATTTCAGTTGGAAATATTGTAAATAATTTATTTGTGAATTGCTATTTTACTATCATACTTGAGTTGTTGTAGTCAGAATAGTTAGTATACATTTTGATATATCTAATTTTATAACTTAGGAACCAGTACATAAGGATCCTCGGTGTGTATCGCACAAGTTCTGTATTCAGAGTTGGTTGAAGAGCCTCTTTGCTTTGTAATTGTTGGTATGTCAAAGGTATGTGTTAAGGTCTTCCAGAAGACAGTACAAAAGTAGGGAACCATGTTATACAATAGAAGGGAACACTTACGTTTTCTGTCTAGATTTCTTCCTGTCAATCCAAATTCAACGCCACCTACATCCCTAATAGGCCAGGCCGTACATACTGCCAATAGTCATCTCATTGCCCTAGTAAAGGAGAATATATGTATGTATGCTCGTATATCTTTACAATGTGTCATCTTACGGTGAAAGGGTTATGGTGTAACTGGGCCTGGTAAAATGTTTTAGGGCGTGACAAAAATGTTAGCACATGATTGACGTTCGCGCAAACGGCCTAGAAGTTGTTAAGAGACATGAATTGACCAACAACGAAGATTCTATGGACCTGAATCGCATCATCAGATAGCGCGATATTTTGTCTTTCATCTGAGGAATTCTTGTCGTCTTGATGTAGTCTGTCTATGTGGGTTTTGATTTGTTCACGTTATCTATCTGTCATTGTTCAACTTTAGAATAAGGAAAAACACGTCACCCATTGCCCCAATATCTAGTAGTAACATTTGCAATAATGTAAAGAAATGAGGAAAGGAGTCACTGTAATAAAACATATAGAATTCATCTTCTGCTCAACATTTGATTTAAAATATTGACATAAGGCATCCTTGGAGACAAACTCTATCGTAGCATAACTTTCTGTTCTGAGCTTTCGTTTCTTTTCTTCCGCTTTGTCAAAAGTTTGCTTATCTATCTTACTTTAGCATCATTTGCTTCACTTACTTTTTTAATCCATCTTCGTTATATGAAGAACGTTAAAAGTCACCTAATATTTTCATTTGTTAAGGACCAAAAACTTTGATATAAGAGTAATTATTGATTTCCTTAAAACATTCATACAAATAAAATGCTAATCAAGAACTATTACAACGTATTTCGTCAAACAAGGTTTCGATATATAAGTTTTCATTTAAGTTTATACTGATATGAAAAAGATCGAAGAAACTCATGTTGAACTAGACGATATTAGGCTAGTCGACCCAGGGGAGAAGTTATAAATTCCTTGTTCATAACAACCTACCCGAAGTAATTCTGCCTCTTGTAACCCGTAAATTTTACAACCTCACATCTTCCCGTCGAAATGTGCCCATTAAAAGGCACTATCGACAGTTCACGACATTAATACTTACAGCACGCAACGGTAAATTTTCTAGGCGCCTCATAAAAAAATGATGGCTGTTTTTTCGTCAAAGATATAGTCTGATTATCAGACTATATCTTTGACGAAAAAATACTCTGATTTATTCTTGGTGTATCAGTCTTAATAGAAAAAAATGCCGTTTAGCTTGTGTGGTGATAGTACACGTTACTCTTCATATTTACCCATATATTCTATACATCATAAATGTGTTGTTTTTTTCCAAGTCGAGTTTATTGGTAATGCGGATTTATATGGCATATTTTTCGCTTCAGTGATATCGTTTAGGCACATTGCTGTGTGCTGTCAAGTATGTCATCTTTGTATACGTATGACTCTTGCCTTGATATTGAAGACGAAGACTCCAATTTGCTTTGATATACAGAGTTTCTAACGGTTTATCTATCATATCAAACCATTATGAAAATTTGTAGGCTGAGTGTCATTCCAGATGTAATTTGCATCAATTCTCCCCTTTAATAAACAAGCCCTAAATATTCTTATTGACTTTTCCAACGCCCCGCATGGCCGTTATTTTTCAACGAACATGCTGCCATTTCCTGTACCTGGTCTGTCATCGCTATTGCACGCTGCCTGTCGTTTGTCAATTTCACCCCATTATCTCCTACATAAATACACGTCCTCGATCCTCGCCAGAGCTTCTAAAAGTCCCCGGCGGTCGACCAAACGTCCTCATTTCCCCGGGGCACCGGCACTTATTATACGTATTGCTCGATAAAGATGCCGTCCGCGTGCGTATAGTCAGCCAATTTAGCGTAATTACCCCAAGATGGGTCCTCGTTATCCCAAATCGAGTAATCTGTACTGCTCGACATCTACATCCAATGCGGGCACTTTCCCCGTTTTTGATCTGGATAATGCGTTTCTGGAGATCGGCGCTACGAGTTAATGTTCCATTAGGGAACCATGCAGTCGCCTCCGTTGTCCGTAATGGTGCGATATGGACTTTTTATGACGGCCATTTCCGAAGTCGGCCTAAAGCCGACCGTAATTCTCGGAGAGTGCAGAGTCTTGTTCCTCACGTCATGAAATGCCGGAAGACCAAACGATATTGTCTGAAGATGGACTTTCTTCTCGTGGCGCACTTTTGGAGTTTACCGTCGCTCCAAAACTGCCACCATTAGAAGGTTGCTGGCATAGTGGTGGAGTTGAGCTTCTCTACGATTGGACAGATGCATTAGGAACTGCTGAGCTTATAAAAAGTTTCACCGAGCATGTGGGTCATAACAAAATGGTGTTCTTTTATACCGAAATTCCACAAGGGCGGCTACATGCGAATGTTAGACGTGACAGGTCGGTGGGTATAATAAAACAAGCTGCTGTCGCGCCGCATGCCTGCGAAGCTGGTGTGTTACGCCGAAGGGCGGTTATACCGGTTATATAGATACAAATACAGATCTGAAATTTGACAGAATTTCGTGGATGGAAAATAATATTTTACGTTTTCTGTGCTTTGTTGTCTTTTCAATACCCTTCCCACATTTTGCATGGTATTCCAATTATGAAATCAAGGGATACACAAGCCCAGTGCCCTTGTCGGCATAATGCGTTCAGCTGCCCCCGACAGCAAACCGTTGAAACTGAGGTTTTGTGAAAATATTACTTTTCTGCCAAGTCATCCTTAAGCTACCCATCTTGACGGGATGACAAAAACTAACACTGCAATCGACCATAAACATAAATATACGTTTGGATACATCATGTTATGACACTTTAGACTGAGATAGAACAAAATATCTTGCACATTATGAAATTGCGTGCTGATGATTGTGTCCTTGATTTCAATATACATTTCAAAACAGATTTAGGCTTTATCAACACAACTTTCTAGTTCTAAAGGCATCAATCAAGACACACTGGGCAAATCATCTCATCCATCACAGAATTTAATGTGTCTTGTAGCTTTAACTAAAATGCATAATAGATAATACTATAAGCCAATGAAGTGAACAGTATGTTAGGCTTTATTTCACTGTAGTTTGTAGCAGCACTTCCAAAGGAAGTCAAACATCCGACATCCCGGAGAATGACAAGACTGTCAACAAACGCAATCCTTCTCGCAAAACCTGATCTTTTAACATATTCAGGATTTGCCGGAAGGAAGTTGCAACTTGAATCACATTGTCCCAACTTGGGTGTAAGGAATGAACAATGTTGCACTGGGGCAACCCGATACAAAACCGGTACGTGATGTATGGAAGAGCAAACAATGAGTAGAAGGCCATTGGTACAAGCTGTAGATCACCTGACAAGATCTAGTGGTAGTCAGGAGCGAACCGGACAGGATGACGGACTGTTCCCTGTTGTTTAGCGGGTTCAAAAGAGCGGTGGACTTCAATCAAACCGACTGCGTGCTTGGGTAGCTTTGTGTGGCATGAGGAGACGATGAACAGTGCGTTTTGTCATTGTCCTCTAGGTAGAAAATACATTGCAGTAGATGCAGTGATACTATATCGTGTAGCAAGAGAAGGTGTCATCTTTCGTAGAACTAAAAAGAGTAACCCCATACCTTTAACGTGTTATGCCTGTAAAAAACTTTATTACAATAGTATTTAATGCAAAATATCTAATTGCAGTGCTATAGAATTGCATATATATATATATACATATATATATATATATATATATATATATGTATGTACATGTATGCATTTCAGTAGTTACAGTGCTATAACAATGTGTATCATAAACCATTTTTTTCTTATTCATAAAAACAAAGAATATGCAGCCCTTTATAATATCGCACCTGTATTACATGCTAATTGTCGCATTCTATAATAGTATTGTTATGAATTTTAAACACGTTGTCCAGCTCAACTTAACTCATATCGCCAGGGGTGGATACCTGTCCGCAAAGCCTTTCGAAGGTTTACACATGATATCATCTCAGTAGATGCCGTCCAGCAAACGGAGATATTGAATTTGAACTTGATCGATGAAGCAACTTCAACCGTCTCCTGTTTCCCCACTAAGCGCAACGATTATCTGATAAATCAGCTGTATTTAAAACGCCGCCGGGATCGGAGACATAAATCTCTGAGAAAGAGGAGATTTTTTCTCAAATAAGTCGGATTTATCGTGTCTCAGAGCACTCGGCATGACTCGTATTTTTCCAATACTGAGATTTCCCTGGGATATACTGTTAACGAGCTAATAAACAAAAACTATGGATTGTTCTGGACGGTTAAAGACCGTCCATGACTGGAATGATAAAGCGTTGGAGCCAAGGTTTGGCAGAGGTACGGTTTCTCTCCTTTTAAGGAGGTGAACTGGCTAGGGGCATTGTGGCAATGCTGTGCCCATGCCCCTGCATGTACACGAACCAAGAAGCTTACATGTATTGCTTTGCAGTGTTCAAGTTGCATTGTTTAATGTCGTATTTATCTCTCCACCTAGCCTATCTATATACATGCAGATGGATATCATCATTGGGCAGATTCATTAAGGAGAGTTATTATCATTAGATACTTTATCTAGAAGCTAGCTAGATAGCTAGATAGCTGTCTAGACAGATAGATAGATAGATAGATAGATAGATAGATAGATAGATAGATAGATAGATAGATAGATAGATAGATAGATAGATAGATAGATACTTATAGATAGAGAGAGATGACATAAATAGATGGATAGATAGATTGAGAAATAGCTATAACATAGATAGCTGAATAGATAGAGAAATAGCTGTAACATATTAGATAGACAAAAGATAAGAATAAAGATTCCATTGGAGAAGTAAAGAAAGAATACACGTATACAGCTTCGTACTAGAGGGAAACAGTAAGCACAAAAGGAGCCTTTACATTTGAATATATTTTTCAAGGTCGGTGTCCATCTTTGAACGATTGCCCTATCCACGTAATCTCCTCCCATTTTACACAAGTAAAAATCAATACGCGGAGGGATGAGGTGATGTGCCACAGCTGTGACCCCTTTACAGCCAAGTTCACTCAAGGAATTTCCTTAAGAAACTAAATCATTGAGCATTTCACGTGATTGGCACGTGATTAATGATTAAAAAACTGAATCTTTCTATGGACCCGTGCACGTGATCAGCATGTGATTAATACTCGAAATTTCTTCAATAATAATACGTTTATTGCAAATTCCTGCCCGAAGGCTAATTGCAAATAACATACATAAAAGAACAGGGTACAAAATAGGTATAAAAGTGGCTAAACTAGATTATACAAACATAATTGTCTAAAACTAGTGAAGGGTTTGACTTCTCTTTTGTAAGCAATGGAAGATGACTCACGAATGTAAATGAGTAGTCGGTACGGGCTTTACTTTTTCAGACGTTGTCATTAGTTATATTTTATGAGCAATTTCTGTAAAGAAACGTACTTTTAAAAGTCCGCTATAATAACGCCATTTTGTAAAATCCATTGTTTTCAAATATTATCCATGTACATTATAATTTGCGGGATTTTTTTTGCTTTACTGATTATGTTGTTTCGGTTAAGCTCCAACTGTGATGTATCAAAAGAAGCATTAATGTTATTCCTCGAGAGTCAAAAGACAGTTGGCCACACGGTGTGATGTCACGTGCCAATCATTATTCAACAAAGCTAAATCTAAATCTAAATCATGGTAAGCGATCCTTCCTCCAAGTGTATCAAAACATGGCAAATGGATCTCGAGCCAGTTTAGCTCACGGTAAAGATCTGGTCGTGAAAGGAAATACAGACGATTATTGTAACGATGTACAGTAATATACACGTTCATTGTAACAGCAAAATGTTCCCAGCTATTTTCAATGTACAATGCACAACAAACAGTGAACCGCGGCAGAACTTTGCAACCCTTTCCTGCAGAGTGCGTCATGGGTGTGCGACACCGGCCGGGATTCGAACACCCGACCCTCAAGTACAAAGGCCGGGTCATTAACCGCTGGACCTCACACGCTAATACTAGTCAGATACGTTCCAAGAAAATGTCAATACAGGTATAGGGGCAGGGTCACTAACCGCCGGACCTCACAAGCTCCCCCTACTCAGACTGATCAGGAAAATGTCAATATGTACTTGTAATACAACACAACACGCGTGTAAGGAGTGCGAAATTACGTCAGTCAATACACGTCGTCTCTGCGCGGGGAGATAGATGTGGTGGAACTGCTCGTCTGCCGGTGCGTTAAAAATCTTTACCCTGGGTGGGAGGAACCAAAGTGATATTAATGTCTACAACTCACAAATATCATTTAAGTTTTCAAACTTAGAGCATGATGAATGTAGCGCATCCTTGCGATGGCAAGTTTCCACGGCATATTTGCATTTTCATTGATTTTTGTTTTCTCTCGCGAAAGTTTGTCTTCGACAGGTGAAATATGCCCTTGAATTCAACATTTTCATCACGACTTAATTCGTTACGTACACAATGAATGCAAAGGGTAAATGCTGAATCAAAAGCCACAGTAAGGGCACTATAGGTCTTTAACGTAAAAATGTTGTGTCTTAATTTGAAGTAGATCAAAATAAAGGAATTGAGATGAAATTAGTGAAAAGTATCGGGTTTCAATTCTGTCATGATTGTATCCTTTGCCAAGACTGTGTCATTTTTTCTTCTACCCTGATGAAATTTCAGTTTCTATGATCGCAATTTTCCAACTCTGCTCCCTTAGACCCCCTTCATACCCTTAGTGTTAGGGACTCAGCTACAAGCTACGGGTGAGAATAAAGGCAGGTAGAAGATGGTGGTGTCAAGTAAACCAGCCGCCGTGGAAATTGATGCTCAAATTGCGGAAGATATGGTGACGACTTTGCGCAGGTTCTGGCGCCCAACTGTCTTGTGTAACGTTACACGGCGGAAATAATATATTTCATGGAAGAGGAAACCTACACCGTGCTACATAACAGTCAATCTCTGAGGAGCCGATTAAGATTGGGTTATTAGATTATGATTCGGGCTTACTGAAACCAACATTTGAAAGGTCATTGTGCCAAATTTGTTCTGCCACCACATAGAAGGAGGATTCTGTGTATTCCACCATTTTGAATGTAAAGGTTTGTTTTTTTTAATCGTCACAATAGTACCATATAAGCACTCCTACACTGGACCGCCGGCTTTACGTCCCATCAGAAAGGGTGAATGCAACCCCGAAGCTTACAGCCGTACTGCTAGTGGAGCTCGAACCATACCCAGCGGGGCTACCACACCCGTTGGATCCACAGAATGTGATCCATACGGTGAAGCACCGGGATTTTTAACCGCTTATGCTATAGGGACACGGACAAGAACAATTCTCCCCTTTCACGTTTAGTTTAGATTTGAAAACTGACTGCAACCATCTTTAACTTTGATATGGCCAAACGTTAACCAGTATTGACAGACCATGCCGGGGATCAGCTGTGCTGAAGAAGGGATCACCGTTCCTGTGTCCGGGATGAGCCACGATCGACCGGTCGATTATTCCGGGTTCCAAAACACCACCATCTTCCCGTACGGGCCAGAGGGTTGATTGTACGCTTTCCGATACTTAGTTTTCTAACTTCTTTGTTCGCTTTCGTACTGAACTGCACAGATTTTGCACAGGCAAGTGGGACTCCTGCAAAGTTTCTATAGCTAACTTGGTTGGATTGTTTTTGTTCTTTCGTTTTGATGCAGTAGTCATATGTTGCGCTTTGCTTCGTTACAGTAAAAAATGCTTATCTATGTTTATATGCGTAGCCTTATCTAACTCATACATCCTATTAGTTGCAATTCACAAAGAACGACCGCGAATGCAAAGAATTACATTATATCCCTCTTGGAGCAACATGAAATGGTTAAGGAGATGCATGGATAATGATCTCCCAATTCCGTCATCGAAATTTTGTCATGCTTAGGGAATGCTTAGAATAGAACACAGACAAACATCTCCATGTATGCTAATTCAGTATTTGTTTTACACTTAATATTCAACATTTCACTCAAGTTTTTATAAGTGTATATGGATATGTAAATTCTAGTTTTTTTATATTTAATGCATTTACTTTACTTGCATTATTTTGATAATCATGTTTGACGTATTTCAATTGCCTGAAGTGTTGTTCTTGTAAGATAATGCTTCCCGTTTGAAGAGCGTTTTCAAGTGACGTCATAGGGACACCAACATGAAGGGGGACGTAGGTTTTTCCATTTCAGTGAATCGTAGCTCAAGCGCTGTCGGACATCTGGAGATCCTTTAAGCGTGAATAGCTCAAGAAAGATAATACCAGAATCGCAGATAAACTATAAGAAAATTCTGTATTACACCACAGTTTGAAATCCAATGAAATGTAAATTAAGGCGGAGTGAAAACGGTCTTTATTCAAACGTTTCAATTTTTATCAAAGAAAACCGCGCCGTTGTCCGGAGGCGTCGGTGTACATGTAGATGACTGTTTTATCGGAGCCCACCCACCATAACTAACGGAGTAAATTGAATTACACGGCACTCCTACTCCAGTTAATAACGGTGGATAGAGAAGATGGCAGTCGGGGATTTTACAAATCCGCCGGACACGCAGATTCGATTTTTGAAATACCTAATGCAATAAGTTTCCATTCAGTTGTATTTCTAGTAGATAGACCTAGAAAAGATGGGGATGGGAATCTATACAAGTAAAACCTCTGTTGCCCAAGGCGAATCCCAAGCTAAACGTTATTTATATATGCAAGATTCTATTGGTTTTAAATGCTCTCCGAATTCTAAAGAAAGTTGTCATTTTTGACATTGTTTGTATCTTCTTTTCATGCATATGATAAATGTTGGTTCTCAGAAGAAAATAATAGATGCACATGAAAAAGGGTTTAAAAAAACAAAGAACCATAATCCCCAGCATGTTTTTCGCAAAGAATGGTACGTGAAAAAACAAATTCTGATGTTTCAAGTCCGTGAACAGTGTAACCCAGTAACGTCGTATCCAATATCTTTGTCCATCACATTTAAAACGCATTTATTCCATTCAAAACGTAGAAATTACTTCAATTTGATCCACATGCAGCCACATTCGTAATGCTGGACATTTGGGATACTGGAGATTACAAGCTGTTATTCACCACCAAATCAGAAAGGTGGCGCTACATTACCTTCAGCACTAAGGTTGTCCTTCTCGCTGCTCACCGAGTTTCTTGATAGGAAAAAATATTGCTCTGTTTTACAAGGTTATGGCGTCATTATTGATATTTGATGGACACTTCATCGAGAAACCTACTGGCTGTTCAATTTTGCTATATTCACATAAGATTGGTATTATTAGAGCACATGTCTGTTCGTATTCGTTCCTGAACTTTCTCTGTATGTATTATGTATCATATTGTAGTATTTTGTGAAATGCAATAAAAGTGAACACACTTCTGCGCTAACCTTTAACTTTATTCATTTTGAAAGGTTCACAGAAGCCCATTTTTATGAATGATAAACTATCAGTTGACCAAAGTCGAACAAGTTTTGAATAGTTGTTAGCCATCATGTAAACCAAAACAAGCTGACAAAACTATCAGAAATTCTTTTAATGTGAATTCTCACAAAAATGCCATGAATTAAACATACTTGCGACTTATGTCCAGTCACAATGCAGGATAATTAGATAGACTTGCGTAACATATAACGAGTAACAGATTAAATTACACGTTACTGGTATACGGTAGAGATAAAGGTGACACGGTAACTTCATAGAAACGCTTGATTCTCAACTAATGAGTCTCGCAATTGTTACATATGGGTGGCATTATGAGATGGTATTTATTTCAACATAACAGTGTCCATTGATATCAGGGTTTGTCTAAATCACAAAATATACCAGCATGTAACATTAACGTATAACAGCATTATGTTATGAAATCTAGCATAAATCTGTTGAAAGTCTAACATTCGCATTCATAATGGTTACCGCACATATATAGATTTCTACTTCTTGTAAATATTATCCAACCGGCGTCACTCCTTTACATTTCTGATGCATTATTACTTGCATCACTTGCAGTAGCAGAGGTAAAATACCATATTTTTCATTGCTTAATTTACACTATAAAGGTACAATATCGGTTTTGTGCCTGAAGCAAACTCAATAATCATAAATCATGTACAGATGTACAATTGCTCTGCTTCTTTACATGCCTATTGTGTATGCACTGATGCAATCTTAAGAGCATCTTGCTACGTTGATCACATTGCTACGTCAATCACATATCATTTACACTACATACTATAATCAAGATTTATATGTTTATCATTTACAACTTCTAGCTTAGTTGCTTGCTTATGCTTGTTGCAAGATTACAATTTACATTTTTGGGCGCTTTCTTCACACGATCACCTGTGTCAAGTTGCCAGGACTGTTACAGAACCCTAGGATTCGACCATTTTATTCGATCATGCAAACTGCTCTCTTCCCTTTGATTAGACAAAAATTACACTTGCTGCTAATATATGTGGCGAACTCATCTAATAAAAAGAGACATCAGATACGGTTAGGTACAATGGCGCAGACAACAACGTCGTGATAAAACGCTCCGTTTTTAAATTTTGCTTTTGCTTTTCAGCTGGTACGTTTCAAAAAAAGACATGGACCTGTAATCACGTGTCCACAGCACTTGGGTCAGATAGCTGATGAAGACCGAGTGATTCGGCCGAAAATTCCGGTGAGTGAAATATTTTGAGTGGTCGACTTTGTTACATAGAAGTGCTACAAAATGGTTTTCCTTAGTCTTTTATTCAAAACTGCTCTCCTAGTTTTAGTTGGATCTTCACTTCAATCAGAATGGAGCCGCCTTTATTCTGGACGCTTGCACATGTAAGGGAAGCGCCAGCTACATGTGTTATCGTTCCACTGTCCTGCTGCACTCCAGCGCCTGTCAATCCATTTTCTTCCGCTCTGTGAAACCGTTAACACGTTACATGTACAAGAAATTACCACTAATAGGTAAATGTAACAATAACACTTGGAATTTTGTAGATTTTTGCGAAATCATCCTTTAGCTCCCTTCTTTTTGTTAGTGAATACAGAAAAAAACTTTTGAAAATGAGAAATGAGAGACGGACTAAAAGATAAGGTCTGTTTTCTTTAAGATATATTTCACTTTGCTTAACAAACAAACAAAGAAAAACAAACAACCAATAAACAAAAACAGACAAACCTTCGAGTACATGCCGCCGCAATTCTCTCCCCGGAACAAAGAATAAAACAAGCTGTTGTTGGGTTCACGAGGAGCCCAGTTGGTGTAGGTAACCGATGACCCCTCCGACCACTTCCATCCTTGTTGATCTTTGCGCAGCCCCATCCAGACGAATGGTACATGACCTTTGGGCGCTGCAATCAAATGTTAACAGCAACATCTTGTGAGTTCTCCGGCAGCCAAGTCGGTTGACATTAAGCTTTGTTGACTGTTGATAATAAAGATGACAACCCCTGGGCACCCCAAAACTTATGCGAGCGTGCGACAAAATACGCACGGCATACAAAAACAACTTGCCTTTATTATACAATCTAACTGATTAGGAAGGTTGGACACATGACTGTAATGTAAGAATGTAAAACAGACTCAAAGGACATCCTTCCGAAGAGACTTTAATGAATTTGGATGTGAAATTGGTCAATGGAGGTTGGAATAATGAAAATCTGAGCAATCGACACGTCTAAACAAAGACTTGTACAAGTGAGACCTTGGGCCACAATGAATCACGACTGCCCATGCGCATTCGGACGATAAATTTATAACTGATAAAATTAGGTATCTATTAACGATATATCAACGTGGGGGTTTGTTTGTTTGTTCTACTTGCCATTCAAACAAGTGTGCAAGATCGACAACAAATAGCATCTGGCTGTTGAGCCAAAATAAACAGCCTAATAAGAAGATTATTACAGCATCTTTCATGGGTGGAAGAAAGCAAACAAGACACAAATAAGTGATATTGATCAAAGCAAATCGCGCAGATGTAGAATTTACATGTTATATTAAGATGAAATAAAAAAAAGAGCTGAAAAGACACATAAACCTGTTTTTACCCACCGTCAACAATCAGACCTTTCATAACGTTGTTTTCTCCTTCGTCCTTAATGCAAGCCAGGTGTGCACGATGCTGTTTACATCCTGATGCTGCTTTAAACCAACTGACTTTGTTCCTCATCAACTTGTAGCAGTGGGTCTTGTACTCAATCCACCCACCCTGGCATGGCCGAGCTGTAATAAACAACAGCGCAGTGGACTATTATTATAGATCACATGGACATGTAAAGGGAGAATTTCCAATAAAAAGAAACATGAGCGAAAATAAAGCGAAACAGTAACAGAGGGAAGGGGGGAAGAAACGGAAGGAAGAAAAAGGAAGGACTGATCGAGGGCCAGCGTTTTCCACAGACAAAAAGATATAGATATGACAAAGAAATTGACATAACATGGCTTATTATTCTGTCAGTGTTGTCCAGTGTGTCCGGGTGAGCAAGCACATGATTATGTATCTGCCATAATTGTGATGATACATGTACACTGGTAACTGACGCACATATTTGTGTTACGAATTATGCACACCCTGATGACATTTATTGTGGGGGAAGGTATCATTAAAGGTACGAAGAAAAATAAAGGGCAAATGAAGACAATGGGAATAGCTTTCAGGCAACACATAAAACTTGATCATCCTTATCAGGTACAAACAAGAACTCAATCATATAGATAAAATTTGTATCAGTCATCTTTCTTCACAGAGTTTCCGTTTCGATATGGGTTGTTGAAAATAAGACAAAAATAACTACGTAATGATACAGAATTAGCCGATTAAATGGCTGTAAAATTTCTAAAATTTCTGAGATAGTTTTCAGACAATTGCTAACCATTGGTTGATACGAACGCCTCGGTTGTCAGTGGCAAGGTATATTCTGATACCAGTGCGGAATAAGGCAAAGTTGAGCGGAAAGCTGTCGAGTTGCTTTCGTTGTAGAATATCGACCACCATGGAGTACCTGGTTTCGTTAGCTTCAAGGGGGCCGAGGGTGAGGTCGAATTGGCAACGACAGAGCTGTTTTCCTGGTCGGGTGTAATCAACCAAGGACAAGCTGACTTTCTTAGATTGGCTGTGGTCACACGATTAGTCGAGTCATTGGCCTCCTGAAACAGGTTAACAACTTTACAACTACTGCAATCTAAATCTCACTTCATCGATTCAATGAATATTGCCTCAATAAATAAAAAAATTGAGGAGATATAAGAAACCTTTACTATTGGCTTCAACTGAATCAAAGAATTATATTCAATCAAAATCAAAGATGATTTGTTGCCTTACCATCTTCCCAGGGCCTAGACTTGGTGCCAGTGTTGTCAGTGCTACAGCTGAAGCTGCTATTACTATTGATAGAATTCCGCAACCAAGTGCAAGCCAAAGTCCACAAGATTTCTTCTTACTCCACAGTTCCTTGGCACTGTCTAGGATTTAATGAAATGCATAACATAAGTCTAAAGCGTGCAAAATTACAGCTTTGTATTGAAAGTCATTAGTGGTACAGTCAATTCAGCTTTCAACATTAAAAAGAAGCCGAGAAAACTACATTGCAATATTGTTGTTTCCTCTGTGTTAAACGATAACTCAATTGTTAACATTTTTGGCCTGACATCTGTGTTAACTGTGCAAATCTAAAATAAAATCATCTGATTTTAGAAAAGTTAATTGTTGATAGTGAGCACATTTACTTAAATTGAACGTACCTCTGATTTTGTGACAAAAGCCATGTGCGTCACTCTCTTCCTCTTCGTTGGTAACCTGCTGTTTTGTGTAGGTCGTATCGTTGGACGGCTCTTCATCGTGCTCTGGACACACAACTACGTGGTCTCCCATGTCAAGATGGCGAGGCGGGGGTTCATCAGATGCGGGGCCCCGTGTCACATTTACACCGCCCTGCTCTAGATCCACGTCTATGTACCTTCTGTCAGTTTCTTTTTTCCTTATTTGTTCTTTTGCTTCGTCAGGATGACGGGGTTGAGATCCATCGGGCGCAGCGCCCTCTATCCCAGACCCCATGACAAAAACACTTTTACCAGCAAGATCTACGTCTTCGTACTTTCTGTCCGATTCTTCATTTATTCCATCGACTTCTTCCTTCATTTTGTCTCCCATGTCAAGATGGCGAGAGTTCCTCGCTGGTAAAGGCGGCGGGATGCTTCTACCACCCACATCTTCGTCGTCCTGTTTCTTTGGCCCAGGACCAAAAGCAAAGACACCGTAACCAGCGGGATCCACGTCTTCGTACTTTCTGTCCGATTCCTCATTCATTCCTTCTACGTGTTTTTTCTCATAGTCTCGAATGTCAAGGTGGTGATGAGAGGGTTCATTGGGCAACCCAGAGCCTGATATAAACATACTTTCACCAGCCGGATCCACGTCTTCGTACTTCCTCTCCAGCGACTCTTGCAAGCCGCGTGCCTCCATGTCTTACCCTTGCAGAGAAAGGAGCAGAACTGCCAGAAATCTGAAGTGTCGTGATTTCTTTATGAAAAACAACGCGAGACTAATTTTGAGGGTCATCAGCATATGCATGCCCACGTGGTGTTCATTTCTGTAAATTGACATGACATCAAACAAACACTTAACGGGCTGATTATGACGCTCATGAAAAACATTACTCCAATTAATAAAAAAATATCTATAACACTGGTGTTACGGGATTTTTTCGACACAACTGAACATCTTGTACAACAATGTTTTTGTTAAATTACAACTTAAATACATTACCAGGAAATATAACAGCATATATCTACAATTTACTTTGTTGTTACAAACCACATTGACTAACAAAACTGGCTTAAAAGCACATGGGTAGATCAATAGTGAACCGCCCAACCACACGTGATGCAATTGCTCAAACAAGTACTAGACCAATCTAAAACTTCCACTAAGGGTTCTAAAAATTATTTGTGTTCCTGGTAACCACCCCCCCCCCCCCCCACACACACACACACACATACAGGAGGGGCCCTAGTTTGTGAGAGTTTGTGTTACCCAAATACAAATGTCTCCCCAATAACATGCTCACACTGACGCATATAACATGCTCTATATCAGTCTCGAACAGTGCCTTCCATGGCACCCTTTTCGGGTTGTAGATTTTATTTCGGTATGCATCTACACGACTGTCTGTTTTAGGTTAATTGATGATATTTGATGAACAAGTTAAAGATAAGTCCAGACATCTTTTCTAATAATGATATCAATCTTTACGTGAATAGAAAAAAGGTAGAACAGCCAGGCTCTTGAGGACGTTTTCATCATAACCATATCAAGCGAAACAACATTGTAAGTCTGCTTTTCGTGTGGATGCTGTCTGGACCATCCATTATAAACGGACTGGATTCCGCTGGAATCGACTTAGGAATTCTGGTTATGGCTAATCTAACATAAATTCTACGAGGAGAATAGCACAAAGAAATAGATGTATTCAAACATCTTGTGCGGTCAACATTCGAGTGAAATCCGCGGATCATGTTGGAGATCATTAAAACAAGGCTTTACTAATTTTTTAATACCATTACCTTTTTAGGTTACATTTGTCACGGTAAGAGTTTTAGTTCTGAGGTGGATTTCATAAAATAATGATATGCTGGAACGTGGGAGTTCTTTCTAGACGTTATCACGGGTGCCACAGGTTTCGCGATATTAACGTGGGCGTTAAAAGCAATAAAATCAAACACCTGGTTGAGATGAAAATGACTCGTTTATTTCATAAAGCTGTTGATTATCAATTGAAGCGATCGAGCTCCGAAATAAAGTTGCATGTATTTTTTTCCAAACAATTTATCTCAAATAACATTCTTTTGTGGTGTGGTATAACATTTTCTAAACTTTTTTTGTGTAAACATCAAAATGTCAGGAGACAGACTATGGGTATTATTCAATTTTAACTCATTGATATTTTTGCTGCAAATTCAGGTTTTACTTTGAAAGGGGTTGGAGATCAGTCTGATGCCATGGTAATACCGGGTGCGTGGGCTTTTGATAGTCATCTGATCATGTTCTTTTGATTCAGTTTTGTTAATAAAGCTGTCTTGTAACAACAAAACAAAGCAGCATCCAGTCATTTTGTGATTCTTCCTCCCACGTTGGTTGTTGACAGGGGCGCAGTCTATGGCATTTTTTAAAAATCTATTATCACTATTCCATGGAAGACGATTTAATTGCTTCACATACTCCAACCACTAGAGGATGATGAATGAACTGGGCTAAGGGGCAGCCAGGCAATGACTGGGTCTTTTCAAAAAGCAAAAAGGGAGAGAAATGTGGTGTCAATAACGTGGTCTTCTTTCTGTGGAGCAACGCGCCCCCTAGCGTATTGCTACAAATGTCATGCCGTGTTGAAATAGTCATTTTATATTGTTTCTATCTGTTTCTGAATCCAGATATTTTCCAAATATAGTAAATCTATTGGTAGTATGTAGTAAAACCAATTCATCTTTAATTAAACCTTAACTATCAAAGCCTGAAGCAGCAAATAATAGAAGATGCAACTTTTTTTTTCATATAGATGTTTCAAAAGTAACCAAGAGAAATACAATATGTACAATTAAGAAATGTTAAACATGAGTCAAGTGTGACAAACAGTATTCATCATTGAGTTATGCGTGTTTACATGGTCCACGGTAGCATTTTATATAGTTCTCATGAGTTCCCTCAGAACACTGATAAGGATGGTACATTCTTATCCGTGCAGTTCATTTAGTACTCGACAATGGCGCTAAATATTAGTACCGTTATGATCAAACACGCTTTGGAGTGGCATTCAAAATTGCTGTTCATAGCATTCTTCGTTGCATCGTTACACGAACCGGGTAGTCACAGATATCACAGTTGAAATGTGTAATCTATATAGTAACATGCTGCACCGCATCGTTAGACGCCTTTGGTGCGTTAAACAATATCAGCTCTTCGTTTTACCATACTTCGTGCAGTTCGTAAAGTACTCGACAGATGGCGTTAACGTAGCGTACTATTCTCTATGAAACACACTTGAAACGAACACTTGATCTTTCACATAGAGTATTCCAGTTACAACAAAAAAACTAACGTATCTAGTATCATCTACCTATAAATCACTATTGTAACGTATAACGCAGGAAAAACTCTTCAAATCTTAAACCATTCTTCTAGTCGAAAAAAGTTCAACGTCGAACACTTCCAAAATCAAAGAAAGGGTGTATACAGCCTCCTCGTGGCACGTGACTTGTGTGACCTTTGACTCGCAAGCACGTCATTACCCTTTCAGAGCTGAAGAAAATGGCGGATGACTTCTGAAAGCTTCTCACCAAGAAACGTCTAGTCGTACGTAACAATTCAATTAACTACGTGTTTTCAATAGCGTATACTAGTACTTGATTCTGAAGGCAATGCAGAGAACAGAGAAGCGTTTTGTTACAAAACTGTACATGACTTCACTCGAACTATCTATAGTCTAATCAGTTCTTGTGTATTTGGAACACTCCTTTTATTTTACGACAATTCGCCCTTTGTTCTTATTTACAGAATACACCCAGGTACTAACTAACCTGTCCTTCTCTGAACAAAAATACAAAGTGATTAACGTGATTGCTTCATGAAGAAAATTGGGCAGTCGGTTATCTTCTTTACATCCTTGTCCTTATTGGTTCTTTTTACATCGATTGGTGACGTATTCCAGGCAAGGTTCCATGCAACTTACCAAGAAGCTGAGTGAACAATTCATGCATTGAAAGGAGGGAGTGATATGTACTGAGTAAAGACTGCTGGTACTATCGATCAGCACTATTTATAGCTGTCATCATATAGTTATCGTCCAAAACATCAAACTTCGGAGTATATCTTGGTGGATTCAGGGCCTTGAAGACTGTCATCCCTCCTGTTGCAGTGCCTATGTGTTCCGCTTGGAGCGCTTTTCATCGCATTCGCTAGATGCCTCTGACTTGAAGACAGATGCTGGAGGCACAAAAGAAAAACGTCTAACAATGTAAACCAATTGAATTGCGTCTACGGATAGACTTTCCAATGAACAGTGTTCCTTGTTTGTTTTATTTATTCGTAGCATTTGTCACATTGTCAATATCTTTAGATGATGATTCTTCTTCTTGACTCTTTTTCATGGACAGAGCGCTTGGGATTTTTTTTTTCTGCTACTTTGGTGCATCTTCACACCGTTATCGCTCTGGCATCCACATATATCCCTTGGCTCTAACGCAAGTTCCTACATTTTGAACAAATAAACGAAATACTTTAAACAAAAAAAGTTTGCAACCTTTGGGGGAGTTTTTGAGCCATCTTCCTGTCACGTAACTGATGATGCTGACTATCACGTGACAAGATACAGTTATACACATGCTTGAGTTAGTGAGGTCTCCTATCCCTGTACTACGTACATTGTCTACGGATGTGGATCGCCTCCCCCACACCCCTTAGGCCTTACAAACCAGTCTGAATCCTGATCAAACACTTCTACATTGTCCCACGCTCCTACCATACCTTCTCTAGTGCTGAGAAATGTGACGTAGTTGGAAGGGAACAGGCCTATCCTGCCCCTCAGGTAACCCAGACACCAGCCGCCATCTTCCCCCTCCAGCACCTCGATGATGTCATCAGCCTCCAGATGCAGCTCGTTCTCCTCCCGCGGCCGGAAGGTGTACAGCACTTTGGCATATCTCTTGTCTGGAAAACAACAGTTTGTCATGCTATTTTGTTGACGAAAATGAGAAGATTACAGTGTTCGCACTTGGCCTCATCGAGCTACTGCTTCAGATGAAGCTAATATGCTATCTTCTCATTCTCAATTTCGGAGGCTTCCACCTCGATGAGGCCAAGTGAGAACACTGCAAACACGTCTGGAGTCTGGACAAAGACTTCTTTTAGATCTCAGGTCAAGTGATGATGAGGGACATTTCATTTTCAATTTGTTTCACCTTTGGAGACCACAATGCATTAAGACGGCACATGCGCATTTAAAACTGTAAAAAAAGGGTGAAACTGTGAGATACAGTATTACGCCGAGACAATGATACAAGGACAAGATATGCATATTACAAAAGGAGTTGTCATAAAACTTTGACATATCTATTAAACTAATGTGGATATAAATGTTTTCACACCCTTTGGTTTCACAGTGGTACATGCAAGTAGCGCTACTTTTGTCTCGCGGATTGATACCTTTGTGTGCCGTTGCACGTCTCATGGTGTTGATCCCTGCGCAGGGGGCTGAAGGCTTTTTGGGTTTATCTAAAAATACAACAAAATTAGATGTTCAATGTTGCCATGTCCTTTTTTCTACTTCACTGAGGCTCCGAGATGATAATCACCCATGCTGCTATCAAGACGGACAGCTTTAAAAACAAGAATAGGGAGTACATATAATTCATACATTGTGAGAGTGAATTTAAACATGATATACACGTTCAGATAACTATTAGTCCGTAAACTTCAAGATATATTGTAAACTTAATGCAAACATATTTCATATAACGCAATTAGGGACCCATGTGTACGAGGGCTCGTCGGTTCCACAGACAACTGTACTTTATTGTAATACTAGATACTTTTTAATCTGACTTATGTGTATATGTAACATGTGTTTATAATGGTCCACACGTATGACATCAAACCACATATGCATCCTCATAACCGATTCCTACGAGCGTTTGATACAAATATCTACGATACATGTATCACACAAAGTTAGCTTTTCCAAACGATGCTGAGTAAGGCAGTGCGGCCCTACCCTATATACTTTGAATCCCGATTGTCATATCGGAGAAGTGAATGTATAGAGAGGTGTGACAATATTGCCGGCGCCAATGGTGGCATTATGAGATCAGTGTGATGTATGGAAACTGCGCTGCAAGTTTATGGCGGCGGCGTATGCAGAATTCCAAATCGCTCTCTAGATCTGCTGGGGTCGCGCGCGGGCTCTTCTGACATATTACACGGCTTTTGTCACTCCATCCTAGTCATGGAAATGCATTTGTCCCGAGAGAGATACAAAAAAATAATTGTACACGTATTCCTCTTGTCAGCCAATCAAAGAGGGGGTAATTGGACCCTGTGACGTAGTAATGACATCATCCATCATCATCCCATGAAGTCTAAAGAGAACCTAATTAAGGGTGTTGTTGTGATGAACCGGGTGATTCATTCTCGTTTCGGTTGTCTCCTGCTTACGTCATATTCCATTTACATCAATACCAAAAGTCTAAGGTACTTTTAAACTGTAATTCCACCTTTGAATCCCCTGGCATCTACCGCTAAAATTTACCTACATGTGGTACTTTATCAAAGACGCTTCGCTGCCTTGCTCTTTTAAATCATTAGATATTAAAAGACTTGCGTACAATATAGACTGAGACAAATGTTTCTGCCCTGAAATTGGAAAAGGACGCTCGCTAACTTTCTGATGAATTCGGTTCCATCGATTTATGACTCTATCAGTCACCACTGCGCTGACATTGGTTTGGTACGCTCGGGCGGAAGTTATGAGGACATATATATCTTGTTTCTCTTCGACGAGACGGCGTCCAACGTTTGGGTACCTTTATGTAGAGCAAGAACTTGTCAGATTCTTTACCCACAAAGTTATGAGAAAATGCACGGTCTGATGCAAGCTCTCGGTCACCATTTTCCCACAGGCGAGAGTTTCTAGGATCCATATATGAAGCTTTCATGCCTCTTGAGGATATGTTGCCGTCACTAGCTGTCAGGTATTATGAAAGTCTTCTCGGATCAAGGTCTATTTCCATGAAATTTATAACGCGTCAAACAGAAAGTGAATCCATTTGAGCGAGGATTGACTACCTAGTGCGCTCCTTGTCTTCAGGGGTCGTATTTTAAATGTGACAAGATCTTACTCCAACGCCTAGGGACATTATTATATTACAAGGGTAATATCACTTCGGCTGTAATATCAGTCTATAAGGGTTTGGAAGCTGAGAATTTAAAGAATGCATACACAGGTCACTTGAAAGGGCGCAAGAAATCGAAATTGCTTACAGCTTACAAGATATCTAAATCTACATACGCTGTATAAGAAAGAAAGGAAACATGATAAAGGAAAGCGTGTTCTATTGGATTGACATGCGCCGCGGGAACTGTGGGTAAGGTCAGGGTTCAAGGCCCCTCACATATCATTATGGAAACGCTACAAACAAGTCAAGGTAAAGACGAGGGACCTTAAACTTTGACCTGAGACAACAATGCATCACGACTGCACATGCGCACTCGGAAGTGTGACATGGATAATATTGTAGCTTTTGGCTTCTTAGGAGAAGCCTTGGATGCGTGTCAATTGAACAAATTAAAATATAATCTTAGAAATGTTATAAAAAATTCATCGTCTATCCAATGACAAATTTGAATGTAACGGTCTCGTACCTGGGAGAGGTACATCGGGCAGCGGGCCGAAGTCCTGGGCCTTGGGCCCCCCTGCCTCCGGAGGGAGGGGCTTCCTCCGCCCGATGTCGTAGTAGAAGGAGAACTTCTTCCTCTCGACCCTCTCCTGTCGCCTCCGCACGAAGTACACGGTGAGGATGATGCAGACCAGGAGCCACAGACCCCCGACCACCACCCCGATGATGATCGCGGTAGTAGCGCCGTCTAGCGGACCCAATCGCTTGCCTTAGAGATAATAGAGGATAGTGAATTAAGTCTCAATGTCACAAGTTTTGACGTATTTGAAACATCACATCACCGACATCAAATATGACTGACAAGAATTTATCACATCTAAGAAGAAAAGCAATAGGATGCCATCCAGGCTAGTTTATTTAGTCATCACTTCTACAAACATTAAGATCCGCAGAAAGCTTGTCTACTGCAAAAAGATACTTACGTGTCACAGATAGTCTGACAGTCTTAGTATCCGGGTCCCCTATGCCGTTGTCGACCGTACAGGAAAACAGGCCCGTGTCGTTGTACTGCGCCCTCTTCAAGACGACGGAGCTCGTACGAATGTCTTGAGACAACGTCTTGGAGGAGGACTTGAGCGTCTTTCCGGCGCGGAACCAGGTGATGTTGGGTGCCGGGTTGCCGTCGGCGACGCACTGCAGGATGACGCGCTCGTCCAGGTGCGCCATGACGGAGTCCGAGATGCTGATGATGGACGGTGGAACTGTGGGATATTTAATGACAGGCGTGAGTATTGTTCTCTTTTTTCAGACACGTGGCTGTGACGTAACGTATTCATTTATTTCTTTTACCTGAAGAATCACAGTCAGGTCACTTGACCTGTTTTTCAGGTGTCCCTGTATTACATACACAACGTACTATCCTCCATGATAGTTACTTAGCGTCCGCCATGTTGATGATTCCTATATTTTATGAGTCACATGACTATGACGTAATAAAACGTTCGCCATCTTGATGGGTCAAAGTATAGATCTTTGAAAGCATCAGGTGTTTGCATTTACCCTTTCATGAATGCATCTCGATCCTTAAGAACTATTTTGCGTAGTATGGACGATCGACGAGTAATGTATTTTTATGTATAAACATGTAAACTGCGAAAACAGTCTAGTACATACAAATGGTTTTAATTCATCCTGTGATATCGTGGCGACGGCAGTGGCGACGACATTAAGCTAAACTGCTTTGTTGTAGAAGGATCCGTAAGTATAAATGGTAGATGCTAAACGTGCTACTCATGTCCCGCTTCCCCTGGCTGTGAACAAGTGTGGATACGAGATGACTGATATCTTAACCACTTCTAGCTTCTTGATAGTCAAGGTCTCCGCGTGTGTTGGCTCACAAACTTCATGTCGTTGAATAGAGCTGTTGAGAAAAGACCTAGCAGTAGTAATCCTCAACATAAAGGAACTTCGTCATAGATTCCTGAAAAGGAAGCGTATCCACCAGTGCCCTGTCTGGGGTCTGATGATAAGAAAGAGTTTGTTTGGCCGCAGTGTGTAAAGTGGTTATTATTACACACAGATGGACAGGGTTGGCAACTTAAGGCCACTGGCGTGAATGCATAAGATTCTAGAAGAAATGGGTAGACCTAAGTGTAATATAGGATTTGTTATGGGTGTTTAAACTGTTGTCATGGATGTTTAAGCCTGTTGCCATGAGTGTTTATGCTGTGCAGTTGAAGTGAAGGGTAAGGTTTGAGCGGGCACGGATAATGCAGTCAGAAAGTATGTTAAAAAACTGACGAACTACGATTTGAAAAAAACATGGCCGAAAGGTCATTTTTACTCACACAACACTTGCAGCGCGAGACCTGCGGCGGCCGGTCGGACGGGGTGTTCCGCTATACACGTGTACCTCCCGGCGTCCGCCCTGGTCACGTGACGTATCATCAGCGACGGCATCTCCCGGTTCCCGCCAAAATACTTCATGACGTTGACGTCGATCTGGGTGCCGTCCTTCTCCCAGTAGAGTGACGTAATATTTGGGCGGGACCCCCGGACTGTACACGTCAGAGACACGGTTTTACCCCACCTGGTGACGTAAGGGTCGGACGGGCCCACCTGTACCGATGGCGGAACTGGAAGATAGACATAGATCAATATTAGTTCATATATATTTCCAACATACATATGCTAAATGTTACAATACATCGTTCATTTTTAACAAACCTGAGATGACCGTATCTAATGTATACCTGAACAATCAACCAAAATGTTGCACAAACACGCGCAAAACACTGAGGCTGATCCGGATCCTTACATGTGCTTAATAGGATTAGGTATCATGATCACCTAGATGAATCATACTACGCCCGGGATCAGTATTGTGGTATTTCTATTTCTTAAGGTAGTCGATGTCATCTCATATTTTCTAATCAGGCATTTATTTTGTTCCAAAATATCATTTCTCAATGTAACTTTTTTTTTATCTCGATGCGCTCCTACTGCGTCTACATATGGGGTCAAACTCTCAGATTTGGTTTCTTTGAATTCTGGCAGATTTTTCTAGTTGTTGCCGCCATCCCTATTCATAAAACTGCCAGGTAATGCACCTGTGCTCATGCTGCTTCTAGTTATTCACGGCAAACACTTACAATCTATGCTCTTTGGATATTCTTGCTTGCAAAGCTAAACGTTTTCTTCCGTAAGATGGTCATTTCTGTCTAATCAAGTATATACGGAAATATAAAACATCGTTACGACTCATTCTTTCTCCATTGATACGGATGATGACTTATCCATAAATACTTCCAAGGAAATGAAACCCCAGGGGCAGCAATAAACACATTCAGACAGTTTCAAAAGAGGAGAGCGCTGGAGGCTGAGACGAGATGACCTGTGCTGATGAGGCGACTGGCGCAACACGTCACGGTGTCAGTGGAGATGTATCGGGTTCGTTTATTTTGGGTCCCGGATCAGGGGCAGAGTTGGCGGAACAGGAAATGACTGTCCCAGGCGATGTGACAAGGTGAAACAGTACTCCCCTCGAAACGTGAGTTGAAGGCTAGCTGCTGGTTGGAAGTAGCATTTGCTAAAATAGGTGCCGTATCGTTACACACTAGAACAATTATCTAAAACTTTTGAGAGAAAAAATCGGAATCAACACAGCTGATTTTGTTGAGGAATATATAATTTCACCATTGAGCATTTCTATAAATATGTTAGGGGGGCCTTAGAATTTGTCTTTATGCTACAAGGCGTCATGGCTGCATACGCGCACTCGAAACGCCGAACAAACATCTAGTAATAATAAGCGTTATAAAGTAGTCACAGATTGTCCCTCGTCCAGAATTCGCCATTAATGTAAGCATTTGATGTGGCCTACTAGCATAATAACCATCGAACAGTTTACTATTATAATGTTGAATTTGATACAGTTACTGTGACTCAAGAATGTATCGCTCATTTTGAATACACTTTGACTGATTAGATATATTACTGTGCAGTCAACCAAATCAATCTTAAAATTTATGAAAAAAAGCACAAATAGTATAAAACTTTTTGCAACATTTCTGAAAAAGATTATGTATGACTTTTCCTACCCATGACGCTTAACCGCACAAATCCTTCCTCGATTGCCACACCGGAAACGGAAATGACGAGCACGTACAGCCCGTCGTCCTGAAGCGTGGTGGACGCGACTCTTAACGACGCCTTTCCGATGAGCCGAGCTCGGCCCCGGAAACTCCCGAACGTCTCCGGACTGGTTCCGGCGCTCGGGTAGAAGGCCAGAACTGGGTCGCGTTTCGAGGAGATCTTGGAATCCACCTTGAACCAGGCGACTGATCTGATTGGTCGAGAGGTGGCGTAGGTTGCCGACAGGGTTGCTGAGGCCCCGAGTACGGCTCTGACGGACTCCGGCATGGTCAGGCCGATTTTGCTCTGGCACCATCCTGGGAGGGAATACACAGGAACATCAGTTTATATATTAATCTGTCACTCGTAATGATAAGGCAATCAGTTTCAATTAGATCTGCCCGATCACTTTGAATCAGCTCACACTCATTTTTTGCTCAATTGTTCCTAGCAAACCCATTGTTCATTACAACAATATACTGAGTAGAGTTTAGTCGTATATATTCTATGTATACATATTCTATCAATTCTGCAATAGTAATGTGATGTACGACATATCTTCTCATTTTGTGGTATGCAAGGTTCATCTATAGTTGACTCAAAACCCCTTTTTCCCGCAACATTTTCCCTAATGCCAATATTTGCGGACATACTACCCACGTTGAAAGAGGTACTCATTATTCTTTTAGTCGAAAAGAAAATCAAATGCTGACGCCATCCGCCGAATCAAGATTCCATGGCCCAACCAACACACTTGTTCCCAGAATGCGTACGCGAAACCCCTCAAGCAAAGGTCAACAGAGGTCACCTTCCATATAAAACCCCGTCCTTTGACAAACCACATTGGCGCAACCTGCGGCTAACATACGGCGGATGTTATTAAAACAAAGGGACCAATTTGTGCCCGGGTCGCCGTCCCCACCACACGAGCCCCGCGAAACGACCGCCCGGGGACCACTAAAGGCTCGCCGTGCGGCTACCCCGTCCTATCACTGAGGAATCAAAATGTCAACTTTGATGGACAGCCACTTGTTATGAGGATGGCAAACATCAATTTTTTGTGGTCTCTTCTTCGGGATTGATTTCTTGTAGTCTTCTTTTGGAGATGTATATCATTTAGTGTGAACTGATATTTGTAATGGATATACATGTTAGAAATTGACATATGAAGAAGTATAATTGCACTATCGCCTCTAGGGTTTTGGTAAGAGATTGTATGTCCCGCTCCCGCAATCCCTGTGTCTGAATTCAAAAGAAGAAGAAAATGAAGACTTTATGCTTTGTTTGTTTGTTTGGTTGGTTGTTTTTTTTACATATTACATCTCGTCGTACGAAATAGAGTCTATTCGACCTTTCTGCAGATATGTTTTCGAGTAACAAGGACATACTCATCAGGAGAAAATTACTGTATGTTCACATCAAAACGAAAATATGAAAAAAATGTTGATCTGAAAGAGCTATTATTGTGGCAAATGTGACATTTTTATCCAAAATTTTCCTGCATTTCACCATTTATTTGTTCCTGAAATATCATTTTTATGTGAATAAAATCGGACAGTTGAATTTGAGTGTGCCCTTCATGGACATCTGACTTATTCATAAAACAATAATAAAATGATGGATACTCCAACTGACTACAAGTACATTAAATCGGTTTAATGCATTTCTTCCGAATATGGCAGTCATTTTCAAGTTATGACATCGGTCAATTTATTGTCAAATCCCCCATACAGGGGGCATATATAAAACGTATCGAGTAACATGATCTTATGCATCTACGTCCGGAGGAAAACAAGTGTGCTTTTGACTTATGAATTTTAGATGAATTTCAGTGGATATGGAAAATAGTTTGTTGAGGAAAGTGGAATGGGATAAGTTTACATTCTAATAGTAATTCATATCATACATATACAGGTATTAGCACATAGTTTTTTTATTCTGTGTTGTGTTGAGCAAACTAAAAGTTAATCAGACATTTGAAAAGGCATTCTATCGTGCACCTAGGATTGACTATTACAGAAGCCCATCGAATGAATAAAAACGAATACAAACCATAATTGTACGTACGTGAGACCATCTTAAAGAAAATGAAGACCACCAATTCAAGTAAACTCAGTTGGTTTAATCTTGACAATATTTTGTTATGTTTAAATTCGTGGTCTAAAAGAATGAAGATAGGGCAAAATTTCTGCAAAATAATGTTTTGAGAGTATTGTACATTTGTTACCGTATTGCCTTCTAGCAAATGCCTATGTAATGAGTTTTCGTCACTTATGATTTTGATATTTGTCATGATATAAACCCATGATATAAATCATAGCAGCCCCCTGGCCTTTCTCCCAAGAGAATACATCCGCACATAACAGACCAGAGAAGCGCACAATAACGTACATATTACAGTCGCAGTCCCGGAAGACACCGGTGTTATATCTGAGAAGCAAGGCTTAAAGTCTTAGCTGCAGCCAGGGTAAGGGATTGCGATGTGAAATATGTTCGTGGGGAAAATGATCGATGGAGTGGCTTTTTATGAGGCCGAGGATGCTTGTGACAGGATGTATATATTTTGCTTGTCTCTTGCATGGCAGGGATCTCTATGAATAAGTTGCTTAGATGGTTGGATGAATGAATGGATGGATGAATGAATGAATGGAAGGCAGGAAGGATGAAACAAATGTCAGGAACGAATAAGGAAGGAAGGAGGGAAGGAAGGAAAATAAGAAAGATGCAACACCCCCTGCAAGAGAACTATGTAAATATGTAAAAGCATGCACATCAGGAACACACGGTAATCCTAAGCTTATAACTAATTGCTGCATGCAAATACCAGATAAACGTATTAAGCCAGGGATTCGGGTAGAACATATGCAAGAAACCCGATAAGTACAATAAACTGCTGGATGAAAAACAGTAAGGATTTACAGCTTAAAGAGGTTAATGAGTAGTTTGGTAATCGATTTTGGACTTTTTGGAATGTGTCAATATTGCCATAAGATGTACGGTAACAATAAGATCTGGGGCTCTAAGGGGTACCATTGATTTCAGTATGATCTGGGTCCTATTTCAATAAATACATATTACAAATTGTTAACGCTGCGATTCGGGCGGTACTATCCGGAAATGTGGGTGGTTAGCCTGTCACTGTGTTTTTTCTTCTTACATTTCTATGCATTTGTAAATGTTTATTGTTTTACTGCTATTCAGAAGGATTGGTAGGACTCATCGATTTTAAGGCACATAACGTTCATGTAGTTTTTACCTGTAGACTTTAGATTCAGACCCCTTTCCGCTGCTTGGAGACCATTGAGCGACCAAAAATGGATTTTATGACATATGAATTGAATATGATTCCTGATGTAAAATGTTGATTTGAAATACAACAAAACAAAACACGATAACCTTTTTAACACATTTACTTCTTTGTCAGTAGAATTGGCTTGAGCTACTATTGAGAGTTTGGGTCGCGACTCGCAACGGTTGCTGCCTTAGTGGAAATGGGTATCAGATGGACTTACGGTGTGGTGACATTCATCGTAGTTAGTTAAAGTTTAACCCTTAAGCTGCCAGGTTTTTTAGCCAAGTAAAAATCAAAAATGTTTGACCCCTGACCTCCCTCACGAAACCCGCGAAACACCCGGCGGCGCTAACTCCCCTAACTTCCCGGCTTCGCGCGCTACACGCACGCAAAGCTGTTTTGTTCTGGGGAATACCCTATCCCGGTTATAACCGGGTCCAGCACACAAGGCATATTTCTGTATCCCTAATTAAGTCGGGACTGGCAGCTTAAGGGTTTTAAGTATCCAAGACGTGTTGATAAGACGCATAGGGGTGGCGCCCATCTCCATTTTTTGTAGCCCTTGGGCCACACAATTGTGCTAGTCACTACAGTAGGGGGCTGGTCCGCTAGTAGTGATGTGTGTTTAACTTCCATACTCTTTTTCCAAATGCTGAATGCTAGGCAGAGAAAGCAGTATGTACCATTTTTATAGTCTTTGGTATGACCCGGCCGGGGATCGAACTCACGACCTACCGCGTGCAAGGCGAACACTCTACCAACTAGGCCATTGCACCTTAATGTCGTAAGATTTTCAAGCAGGCTGTGACAGAACCTACCGCTTGCAAGGACCAAAGACAGCATTTTCCATCATGAACAAGACATCTGAATTGTATGCGACACATACAAGACTAAACATCCAAGAATGCCCTCAGTTTGCGATCGTACGATGGATGTGACCAGTCTGTTCCACAGACCTAGTTTCACGTGAAAGGTCCATGATGGACACGAATACTGATTACGCCTCTTGTACATCACGATGGTGCTCTGTCGTGTACATCCATTAACCTGATTGCTCAGAACATCCAATCATAGGAGACCTTTCACTTTCTTTGTGAGTCAGGTCCTCGTGTTTAAATGGCCTTGATTGCTATTGTTCTGGTGCGTTCTTGTTCATATCAACTCGATCATAATTCATAATTGATAGCTCCCCTTGCGTGCGATGGTGCCATGTTAATTTGATATATTGTTTGATACGGGGGAAAGCGCCAGAATATTGTGTGCATATCGGGGAATTATATCTGTTAGGTATAATTGAAGTAGACCGAGTGTATAAGGAGAAAGTATGATCTATTGTCGTTCAGCAGTGTACTTCCAAATCATAAAAGAAATGACGTACGATAGACGAATGCCGTATGATTAAATCCTCTCTTTTTCTCCAAATTTGTTATCCTTGCATTTCTATAACATGTATTTCAAAATTTCTGGAAAACACAATTCGAAATTCAAACATGTGGTATATGTCACATTCACTTATCATTCGGAATAGATCCTTTAGTTAGGTTTTGGCAATGCATTAAACAGGGGGATGTGTAACCATCCAAAATATGTCACTCCCAAAAAAAGCCAGATAGATTAGTAGATCTGAACCTGATCTTAGTCATTTCGAAAACTGTGCGATATAGAATTATTTTTGAAGACAGCAAATAGTTTTAAATGTGTCGCTATTGTTGAGTAGCTGATAGACTACCAGAATGTTATAAAGCAAAACATAACATGTTTGTATACAAAAAAACATCCTAGAAAATAATGACCTTTGAATCTGACACGATTACTTCTCTTCAAACAATTGATGGATTTGGTTGGGCGTGAGCACTTATTCAGTCCACCCATATGTCAGAGTTAGGGGTCACGCAATGTGGTCGAACAGTCAGTTCACTGACCATAGGATATGACATTTGTTTAAAGTCAGCAAAGATATATAGCACACCAGACGATTGGGGCACGGGGCAGAAGCAATGGGTTCAGAAGGGGCAGATGCCTAATTGCCTTGTTGTTGTGCCGTACGGGCAACAGAGATCCAAGCTCAATACGCTGGCTTTTCAAAAGGGACGCACTAGATCGTGTGTGGGGACTGAATATGTTTATTACGGGTTTGTAACCACTATCCTGTGCCACATTGGAGATCAACTGGGAGCTATATCATACACACACAAGCAGAACACAAAGATATCCATGTAATTTATGTTCTTTACATACTGTACCGGATGGATGCATTTTCATAGATGAGCAAGTTTTGTAGATTTATGCGAGGGCTGCCAACCTAACATCGATCAATGGCAGACTCTGTACAAAAGGTGGTGCAAATATTAAACCCACTTATGAAATTGGGCACAGATATGTAGTGCCATAGTGACCTTATCTACTTTATAAACGGCGAGAAAGAAGACAATCACTACCGTAGGGGAAAGGGCATATTTTTCCATTTATAAACAATGACATAACCTGACAATATCCATCATAAGCTCTGACTTTGCATTTGAAGAGTAGTTTGGCATTCCTTGCAAATACATTTTTTCTCAATAAAAAAATTGCAAGAAAAAGACCTCCGCACTAACTTTTAGAAGTGACAGAAATTCCTCATTTTGTCATGTCAAAAATATCATCGCGGTTGAAAATACAAATCAACGTTTGTTGTCCTTGAGGAAATTAATAAAACCTAAGGAAGCATAGCGTACAATGAAACAATAACACGTCAAAACCATGTAAACATATAATCTCCAAGAAGAGGCTCCGACTGTTTGTTAACGTCATTGTAGGCTGTTTGTCGGGCTTAAAACATTAAGGATTGGTCTTTTCATTTTCCTTCACTGTGTTCCGTGTCTTTAGTCCTTGGGCCTCACAAATGAGCAAGCAATGCAACAGAGCGCTAGTACGTGTTCAACTACCATACTCTGTCTCATTGGTGCTGGGTGCTAAGGAGAGAAAGCAGTTTGCTTCATTTTCAAAGTCTACCCATCAGCGAACACTTTACACCCACTAGCATATTGCAGCAGTTGTCCCTCCTCGGTAAAGAATGATATAATTCCGTTGGCACGTCCTGCCGTCTTGGGGATACAGCCTCCGTGACAAATCTGGCGCCATGAGTCACGGGAAGAGGTATGAGGGTCCCCGATAGAAAGCGTATGTTTCCCGCGGAAATCAATATCTCATCAACCTGCATTATAGTCCAACTATGGACGTGAGGGGAGCCACGGTATTGGAACTCTGCGCGAAAGTAATCCGACACGTCAAGGCGTCGATACCTGTACACATAGATTACGCAGCTGCCTATCATCTGCTGTTTTTTTATCCTTTTTCGTCCGCATCAGCTTATACTGTACTCTTGTGAATAGTGATGATATATGACTGCAAATGATGAGATGTGATTGCAAATGATCATTCCTTTTTGCTGAAATATGAGTAGCAAATACATTCATTCGTTCATTACATTTGGGAAAGTTAAGAAATCAATAAGACCTTAACTACATATCATCATCCATTGAAATTCATTTAAGAACAACACATTGAGCGATTTCTGTATTTCACTTTGAAAAATGTCCATTTATATTGTTGATAACCAGTTAACGAAAGTTAAAATCTATTTGTGGTATTTCTCAGCCGCAATATCATAAAACGCAGTTCCTTTTTCTGAAGACATTGGCTAAATCTAGACGCAATCTTTCCAACACTTCCCTTTTTGCAAGGCCGGTGGTGAATAATATACGTCCTTTGCCACTTAAATGGCCCCTTGACATGTCCCTTTGCCTGATGTGCTCTTAATAGCACCAGGCGGTATCCAGTCATCCACTCCAAGACTCCTCTACAAGCCCCTAAGGAGGCATCAAGAGTGTCGGCAAGAGAAGAAACTACTCGTTTTCTATTTGCAAAAGGCTGTGTTTCCGGTCTTTAAAAGCAGCTGTTATATGGCGTGCTTTCGCAATGGCCTCTGTGGAGATCTCTTGAGGAAAATGACTTCGCTTTGTATTTGTGAAAGCATGTTTTTCGGAAGACGTTTTTAGTATAATAATAGCCTTGCAAAAGCACACTCAAGAAAAATGGCTTCATCCTGCGTTTGTTAAAAGATGTGTTTTGTTGCAATCATGTGATGCACTTCAATAGCCTCTATAGACCACTCTCATAGAAAAGAAATACGTCTTGAATTTGTGAAAGGATTTTTTTCAGCACATTCTAAGTGGTGCTATTCCGTTAGGAGCTTTTAAGAGCGCGCTAGAGTAGAGGGACTTCGGTTCACATTTGTTGAAGGATGCGTTTTCTTGCATTTATAATTTGCTGTTATATATGGTGCCATTCCGCAATGGCTTCTATAGCTCACTGACAATAGTTCCCTCTTGTATTTGTCAAAGGATGTTTTTCAGCAATGTTTAAATGGTGTTACTCCACAAAGACCGTCCAAATGAGAAAAGAAATTGCTTTCTATTCATGGAAGGATATTTTTTGTGCTGTTAGATGTGTTATTCTTGGATGGCCTCTTTGAAGCACTATTTAAGGAAAGAAACTTTATCTTGTATTCGTTATATTTGTTAAAGGGTGTCTTTGTCTTGCACATGAAGTTACTGTAATATGGTGCAAATCCGTAATGGCCGTGCTAGATCACGCTCAGTGAAAAATGAACTAAATTGAATGCTTTAGAATCCGATGCGCGATGAGACCGATAAATCTGTGAATGAGCGGAAAAATACCCGAGCGATATGCGAGGTGATCTTTACCGTATGGTGGGGGTTTGATTTGAGAGAATTAAAGCATATTAACATGTCGTGCTGCCATTTTTCATACGGGGTATTGACACGCCAGAGCCGCGTCCATGGGCAATTTTCCGGTTGTTAAGTTTGCTCAAACCACCCTGCCGAACGATCTTTAAATCATGCAAACAACACACTAAGAAAGAGACTAAAGATAAAGAAACTGGCCAAGTGTATGTGCAAAAGTGACATAAAAGATCATCATACCCACCCATCGTTTCTGAGAAGAATATTCATCCAGAAAATTTGCTTACAAATATCGACTAGACACATACGTGTAAGTATACTCAAATAAATCCACTCACCTATGTCCGATGCCAGAGTTATGAAAAACACGACGCACCAAAACTTTAACCGCATCTTCAATGTTCAGGCGTATATCCTTATGCAGGTTCCACCGCTACAGTTGAGGAAACGTCCTCCGCAAAACGCCAGCATGCTTCCCAGTCCGACACACCACGCACACTGGGCGCCGCGCACAGAGGTACGCGTTTCGTGCGAGCGATTACCATCACATGCGTGAATATCATTATAAACATGCGGAGAACAGCAATGGTAATAGAGTATTCAATCACTATGAATGCACGCCCTACGGGAGAAACATTTCTGCGACGAAAATTACATTTGATAGAGTCGTTTGCGACGCGTTTATGGTATCCAAGGGATTGCGACAATACTTTGCCGAATTTTAGAGATAAAGGGAGACGTTGGTGTGCCAGCCTATAGGGAGAAGGCAAACGAGGCTGTTTCAATGCCTGAGTTATTGGGTAGAACAATTAGCGCTACCGTCTGCTACGCAGCGCCCGGCATACATCATTGAAATGCTCGCTGCAAACAGGCAATTACCGTGAAATGATCATGGCTTTCCTTAATGGTCGCATGTTTCGCCGTGAAAAACATGTACATTGAGATGCAAACCCGTAACCTTTCCAGCAACAAGGGCGCTGTCTCCGGTGGCCCTATTACAGCGTTCATTTCAAGAGACGCTTGGATTGTTCGTCATTACTCCCTCCGTCTGTCATACTGGCAGCGACCGTAAATATTCCGTCATAAAATGAACACACGTACATGCATGACCTTCAAACTTGTTACGTTTTCCGTGATGGGTAGTAACTCTCAAAGCTCTGTGGCGGCCTCATTACGTCTTGTTTCCTTCACAGGGCTCAGATCTCTTTGAGTGTTTATGACAGGTCTGGTTAGAAACGTTTCGCCGTAAAGTGAACTTTGAAAGCGTTACGGTTGCAGTGTAAAAGAGAAGCCCCCTTGTGTGGCGTGGTTTTTAATTGATACGCCATTAGAAAGGATCTATTCTCTTTACGATCTCGCAGGACTCCAATTTGAACTTCAACATTATGAATTTTGACTTATAAAGCACAAAATACAAGGTCTCTCGAGACCTAGTTATATTTCTTTACCATACACAGACTGTTATGATGACCGTCAAACACTTTGTTTACCTTTTTTTGCCTTTAGTATCAGAATTTCGTCATTGTCGTTTTCACCGCTTATCAGTTGTCACTGAGGCAGGTAACCATTGCTTCTTAGTTTTTCATTGCTCTGTATTTTTTCCATGCTTCTGATTAGTTGTTGCTGCTCCATTCCGGCTAAGTCCCGCTCAACCGTTCTTTTACAGGATTCGATGCAATCGAGAATGAGCACCCCATACAGACAGCGTTTACAGTAACTATGGGATAACGGTGTGCACCGTTAGTCAGTAGTAACGGGGCTGAGATGTCCTCCTTTCCTCCGGAGATGACAGCGTTAGTCGATAAAGTCGGGCCAGGAGTAACGGCGGATCGTATGGTGGCGGGCTAGTGGAGGCACGATGCATGTCGGGAATGACGGGAATGACCCCAGCTAGAGAAGTGACCTCAAGATGGCCGCTCTCGGATCGCAGCCCAGTCCTCGGCGCTTTGAGGAGCTAGCGTACTGGAACAAACGCCTGGATCTACCTTTCCAAACATATTCATTTCACTTAACCCCAACTGCAGGTAAGTTAGGTCTTACTCCAGGTTCCACTTAACCCGTTGATGACAATTACGCATGGAACTATCCTTCCAAACCAAGGAGGTTTACATCTATAGGTTCAGCATGCATGTACGTACAGTACATGCCAGGGTTACCCAACTAGCCGGAGACTATTACTATGGGTTAACCATTACTATGTTGGTTATTATATCCTGGCATTCATCCCTGTCTTAGCAAGCAAGGAGGTTACTTCAGATTTTAATAATCTTGATCTTATAATTAGCCTCCATCGTAGACTTCCTGGAATGTCAGCATATACATTTGATATATTTGGGGTGATGTAACGTGATTTCTTTTATGCCGGCTTAGGGTGTTTCACCGCCAAGGGACTTATGTTGCCTTAAAGTTAAAGTGAGCATTAGTATGGACCTTTGGCCCATGTAAGAAATCGTGTACCCCCCCCCCCCCCCCGAAAAAAATACTAGAAGTATACGCCGCTGTTGCATGAGCACTTTCAGAGGCTACCCTGCCTTACCTAATCTCCCAGCAGATCTATCAGTGGCAAGGCAGTATAAACAGGGACAACCAGTATCCCATTAGCTGCAACCAGTTTCAAAAATGCAAATACAGTAGATGCCACTTAATTGTGCAACAGATTAAAGCACACTACATTAAATTGCACCGAATCCCAAACTGGGTCCCATTCTCTCTATTGTTAGTGACTCCGCATATCTGCGCGGCGCATTGTCACTTATGCCGGATAACTGCACCAATTTTTGTGTGCTTACAAGTTCATACAGCACACTGAGGTTTATAAACTATCATATAGCTAGATTTTGTTGACCAATCAGAAGGCTCCATCTGCAGGTCTGTAATCTTCATTTCTGTGGCTTTGTAAACTTCTTACGGACCCGCGGGCCTTTAAACTTTGTACGGACCTGCGGGTCTTTAAACTTTGTACGGACCCACAGGTCTTTAAACTTGGTACGAACCCGCCAAATGGAACACATGTTCCATTTGACCTGGTTACCAGAGGTCACGTTGCAGGAACACACGAGCAAAACGTCCATTATTGCATGAGGAGGGGGTGAAATATGCTGTATTTCTTCGGTAGCAAACATCAGCCTTTCTAGTTACAGGTTTGGGTAGCAAAACCTTTGCTGGTTTTGTCGGCATGTGTGGTGGCCGCCATCTTGATTTTGTGACGTGGCAGGGTAGCCATACCATTTCATTGGAAGGGGTCATTTTTTGGGGCCGCTAGCGTTCTCTCTATTTTTGATATAACAAATTGGCACACAGCTATCACACAGTCAACTCAAATAAAAGAAAGAAAAAAAACAATTCATATTTATAACTAGAAAGGCAACATTTGCACGAGCAAATACATCATGTATCGCAGATTTCCCTCCCCATGCAAAAAGCGACTGTTCTAATGCAAAAATGGAGCATTCCAAAATAACATTTAACTAGTATAAAGTAAGAACATATCAACGTCATCCAGGCTAACGTTTGTTGTATGTCTGCAATGTTGGTATTTGAATAAAGAATTGAATTGAAGACCAGTCAGATCTCTCCAGTCTGAAACCCTATGCATGGATGGGCTCTTCCAGGCACCCACATTCATACTGGACCATTCAAAAAACAAACTGGACCTTTTTAATAATCAACCAAGCTCAAAATTGAATTTTTGAAAATGTCCCCCTCATACAAGAATGGACTCTTCCAGCGGTGTATGGACCAACACATACCATGCAATTTCAGAACTAGAATCCTGCTGAAGATCTAGATTTCTTCTGTGGAAGAACTTCCGCAATCCGAGAGTCCAGACAATTTTTTATTACGCAACCAACAGTACTTCGGAAGCAACTGAGGTTTTGCAAAAATTTCACGAATTTCTGCTAAACCTACTCAAGATCTCTGATGCATGTTTCGTGATCATGACCGGTACTGTAACACAGACACTTTCCACCATTAAGAACATGTTACTTAAGAAAGGATTCACAACCATTTTTTCCCTTTTTTTCATATATATAGGACTGAATTAGACAATTGTATTGTATAAGGATGGCCCACCATCCTGGATTATTGTTCATTGAAAGACCCCTCCCCCCTCCAGACTCCAATGGTTCAAACCACTATGATTCAGAACTTACAGCCATACCATCTTGTCTTTACCCACTCTGCCCTACTGTGCAGAGACTATTTCATTGTTAGGAATCAACAAAAGAAAAAACTTTGAAACAATCAACTGCCAACATACAGGGCTCCTTGTTTTGCCCTCTTCATATATTCGTTGTAAGGGATTATATATTGCATTTGTCATTTTGCATGGTGGGCAGGTGTCCAGCAGCTCTGTGTATGAGGGAGCTTAAGGCATAAGCTTCAAGCGCCAAACGTCTGCATGTAAAGCTTAAGGAAATGACCCAACACACTTATCGAGAAGAGTGGGGGTGACCCGGTGTGATTGTCCAAAAACGATAGCTGTAGCAAAGCCACATTGCAATGCCACTAGCTGCTTGAAAAAGCATCATGCTTTACCCAATATGCATTATTAGTAGTGAGGAGATTTTATAAACATGCTGTGTTCTGTTATAGGACTATTCAAACACGTGACAGCATTTCGGAAAAAGTGGCTACCCCAGGGCTTAGCTAGTGGGGTGGGCGCCTACCCTTTCTAGGCTTTAAGGCTATGCATGGGGGTTTGGCCTCTTATGGAATTTACCTTGAGGAGAAACTGGGTCAAGCCTCGGGTAGGCTGGAGTAAGGAGGTTAGATATTTAACCTCCTTGGCTGGAAGGAAGGCAACTGCTGGGGGGGATGGGGTAAGGAGATTACTAAGTATAGTGCTTGATCTAAAGCTGTGTACCAGTACACTGTATGGATACAGTACCGGTTACAATCAATTAGGGTACAGGTCCAAAATACCTGAACCCTGGTGGACCAGTACTGGACAGGTACTAATCAGGTCAAGCCTGACTCAGGGGATGGCCACTTTGACAGATGAAATTACTATGAAATTACTCTGGCAGTGCACTAAACTAAAGCCACATCTACATACAATACTCCAGCACATAAAACACATTTGCAAGGCTGGAGTCAAGTTTTCATCTCTGTTTTTGTAAAAAATAGTACCTAGCACAGATGAATATTATGTTGTTACCAGTTCAAACATGCTTTTGTCCTTATTGAAAATCTACCATTTTCCGAACAAGTAGTTTAGGTACAGGTTCAGGTGTGGACCTGTACCTAATATAAACCCGTGTACCCGTACCTGTACCTAAAATAGGTACACAGCTATAGCTTGGTCGCAGCAATATGAAGAACTCCACCAATACTACTAAGTGGTAGAAAAGCCACCAATTTTGGATTCTTTATAAACAAAATTCTAAGTCAATGGAATGGAATGGAATGGAATGGGAGGGGAGGGGTACAAGGGAAAGTAAAGAAAGCTGGAAGTTTGATGGGCCAGGCAATGAGTGAGGCTCTGTAGACTGTATGACACAAACATAACAGAATTGTCTCACACCTTGAATACAGATATACAGACTGTATTTAATTTAGTGTTTGTGAGTATGTGTGATACTGGTAGTGTGCATGTCTTTATGAGTATTGGTATATAATATGTTGTGTGCTTGTGTGCTTGTTGAATGTATACTGTGTGTGTGTGTGTGCATGTCACCACGCCCATCATAGGTCCATCAATATCATCAGTTTCTCCAGCCTACCCATAGATTGCTCCATCTTTTTCTAAAAGAAATTCCATTACAGGCCAAACCCCCATGAATAGCCTTGGGGCCATTTTTCGGGAACCCAACATGTGACATATGTAACTGAGAAAGAGAGGGACATTGGGGCCACAGCAATTTAATTTGTTGGTTCTCAGATTTTTTTGAAATATGCTTAAGTGGAAAACATCTTCTTAGTGTTGAACTCAGTTGGTCTTTATTTCTTTAATAATCCTGCAAACTGTTCCCTGTTACCATAATGCAGCATGCCTCGTCCTAAGTCTGATCTGATGATGTTTCCTGTTATACCTGTCCTGGTATTTATTGGATTATTCCCATCCATACACAGTTTCCTTTAGTTTAAAAGTCAGTAGTATTGTCAGAAAGCTAAACATGATCCATTCCCACAGTATAGTGACTATATATATAGTCTATGATGCAATTGTCCTAGTGACCCACAAAGCAATGTGCACTGTTTCATCCTTGGAAAAGAATCCCATCACTATCTATGGTGAAAGATATTCAGACTCATTATGATCAGATTTTGTGCTCCAAATTTCACCTAAATTACATGTAACACAACATGTACTGTGATATTTCATATCATACAATTTTTCAACAGGATTTGAATGGTCCGAATACTAGTATCAAGCTCTGTGGGGGAAGGGGGCTTACCTCAGGATTAATCCTGATTCTGACCATTCATCCCTATACCAGGAATCCTGAATAGGAATCAATCTCTGACTCAGTGCCTGGGTAAACCCTGGTTCACAACTCCTGGTATGAACAGAGTCTATGATCTGTTACTTATATGTACAGTATGTACTTGCCCTTCAGTGTAAATTAACTTTTACCTTTACAAGTATGCAGGGGCAGCTGGTTGTACTATAGCCAATAAGCCAGCTTGCCCTGTATTCATACATACAGTGGTACTCAACAATATCTTATTCCATTTTATAGTAAAGTAAAATTGTGGGAAAGAGCAAATTTTCACACAGGAAAGAGCATATCTAGCTGCATGCATGTAAATTCAGTCTGTCCTGAAATGAAGGACTTGGTAGTTAAAATGACAATGATACACTTACTACTTTATCGGTCTATTGTACAAGCTGAAATAAATCCAAATACACTGAGTCACTCACCCTTCCTTTTAAATAACATAGTGATACATACACATTAGTATGCAGATAATTGAGGCCGTTTACCACAGTGGTACAAAACAAATCAATTTCTGTATTTGTGTGTTTGAAAATTGTGTGTGTGTGTGTGCGTGTGTGTGTGTGCGTGTGTGTTTTTTATATATTTATATATATATGTGTGTGTGTTTGAATATATATGTGTGTGAATGAGTGCATGTTTGTGTGAATTTGTGTAATTGTGGGTGTTTGAGTGTAGCTGTGTGTGTGTGTGTGTGTGTGTGTGTGTGTGTGTATGTATGTGTATATGTGTGTGAAAATGAGCGTGTGTTTATAATGTGTGTGTGTGTGTGTGTGTGTGTGTGTGTGTGTATATACATATATATAAATGTTTGTGTGAATATGAGCACAAGTATTTTTGTGTGTGTGTTGACAAATCTAGATCAGAGTTCTTGATGAGTGAGCAGTCACAGGGACAAGCGTCAAAGGCTTAACTTGCCAAGACTATTCTCTGTAGTGTATTTGTCTTTATAGTTGTCATAACATTATAAGACATTTGTTCTTCTTTCTATAGGTGCTGAGGCTGCTGACAATATTCAACCCAGGCAGCCCATCAATGTCCTATATCATGTATATGTACACATGAGATGACAACAATGGATTACCTTATTCAACTGCATGGAGGAGTCATGTATCAACACCAACCAAGTCCTATCTTTTATCATGCATTGAGGCTTAAACAATACATTACAGCTAGTAAAAGTTTACCCATGTAGAAATCCTTCCTGCAATTTAATTTCAATATGAAAACAAATGTGATGATGATAATGTTAGAGCGGGTGACAAAATGTAAATTCGAGGCAAGATTGTGATGTGACTCTCTTTTGTGTATTGTTATTTTTGATTTGTATGTTGATGATGTACGAGCCCCCTTTCTTCGTGGAATCGATGGCAACATCAGGCTGACAAACTGATTAAAAAAACATTTTAAAAATTCCCTGTGCACTGTACATGTGTATGTAGTTATTACAATGGCAATGACTCTGATACAGATGCTTTGAAAATTCATAGGTCTTTACTAGATTGAAGATGTATCATTAATGCACAGTTGTGGGCACCCAGTTTGCGTGTCTCTTATAAGTATCAGTCATTATGCATTACAGGATTACAGTAACCTGTCAGTAAGTGCAATTGTTCAAGTATTTGACAGCTTTCTTTGTACCCATGCATGTATTTCTATATGTAATAACACAGTACATAACCAATTTCAATTGCATTGTTGTTTAAGCTACTAGTTATCCTTTAGACTGTTATCATAACAGAAGTCAATGAGAGTGAGGGTGACCCCGAAAAGGCACGTGGAAAAAGCATGTCAGTGGCACCACAGTTATGACTGATTCAACAAGGAAGCCAAAAGTCTCTGTTATATATATATATGTGTATGTTTGTATATATGTTCTATGAATACAGCTGTCATCATGGTTGAGCCTATTAAGAACATCATTGGTCTGACTCTGACTGAAGAGAATATATCAAAAGATGGAATCAACACATAGAATGGTTAGAAATAGTACCATATATGTCTGTGTTGTTTTCAACTTTGATTTGATCCTTTTTCATGCCTAGTCCTTTGAGTGACACATGTGTAGAAATAAGTTGCTAAAACTGTATAAAGCATATAGTGTATCTGTATATTCGGCTCAATATTTTGTATTCTGTTGGTAAGTGTAATACTGAATGGTCCGATAATACTGTAAGTTTGCTTCTCCCATAGGAGTATTCTTGTTTCTTTCACTGAAACTTTATGTTCACTGTTTTCACGGTTATCTCTGTACCATGAACTTATCATTAAAAAAAAACTGTTGTAATTATTTATGAGTCCTTCACACATCCTTTCTGTAGATCACTTGCTGCCACCGTGAAGTTTGGGTTCAATGAAAATGTCAATTTTCCTTACACTGTCAAATTGTGCTACTGTGAAGGTAAAGTGAATTACAGGAGTACCAGTAACACTTATGTTTTAGAACAGCTATTAAAACTGTACTAGCCCTATTCACTCTATTGCTTCCAATAGCTTTTGTGTGCATTGTACATAGCTATATTTTATTTCGAAAACGTCACATAGCTTCTTGAGTTATGCTGCGAAACCACATACATACGTACAAACATACATACATACATAAAAATTCTAGAATAAATGGCCTCTTGGCGAAGGTAACAATAAATTTTTTGGTATTCAGAAAAGCTATCTGACACCTGTCGAGTGTCATGTGATAGGCACAGTGTTTTGAAAACCTCTGGAGTCATGGTCAAGTGCGTTTTCCGTCATAAATCAGGAAGAAATGGATACTTTTCAATCAAAATTTCATAAAAGTAGGGTAATATGCTCATCTAGAGTGAGTTCAGTGTAATTACTGCTGTCTTTCTGAGTGTTTTCACCCAATGCTTCAGCTTGCGTTTAAAAGTTGTGCCATAAAGTATGATTTATTATCGGAAAGTCAACTGTTAGTAACTCCATTACCAATTGTACTCATCGCTTGGGAATTCATACAATGACTGCCATGAATATGTCAGCTAGATTCCTTGCATTCCAAGAGTTCCCAGTCTCGGGCAAAGCGAGGCCGCTATCTTTCACATTGACTTATCTAGCTCGATTTTCGGAACTGCGTTTTCCTTCATAAAAGAAGAAGGAGGTGATATTTGTAGATGAAACTTTTACAAAAGTAGGTCAATATGCTCATCTGTCTGTGCTTTTAGCAGTTTTGCTATTCCACGTTTCTGCTTGAGGATATAGATTATCAAAATATCGTTATTTTGCAGCACGGTCAAACGGAAAAGTCCGACATCATAAGAATGATGCAACTTAGTGATTTACATCGTGAAATTGACACAATTTTTCATACAAATCTGCTGAAAACGTTTCGGTGGTATCAACCATTCCTTTCTGAGTGTTTGCACTCAATACTTAAGGAGAAATGTAAACTTTATCGTAGGGAAAGTGTTGCCAGAAAGCAATAATTCAATGAACGAAAATCAACTGTTAATAACTCAATAACCAGTAGCGGTAAACGCATGGGAATTCATACAACGACTCAGTAAGCTTCCATGAACATTTCGACCAAATTTGAGAGAAATCCGTTGTTTTCTAGGGGAGATTTGAAAAGCAAAGACGCCCAGTCTTGCGAAAACCGAAGCCGCCTTACAACGGCTGTCTTCCGCATAGACAATTCTGTGTAGATTTGAGCCGCACCTAACGGAACTCCACTTTGCTTTGTAAAACGAGAAGGAAGTGCTAATTTTCGATGAAACTTTCACAGCAGTAAGCTAATATGTTGATCTATCTTCGATATCAATACTTTTGGCCTCCCGTCATTCTTCTTGAGAATATACGCAATTTATCTGTCTTCATTTTTAACCTACAGTCGTGTACAGCACAACGCATTGCATTACTTGCGTTCATTGCCGAGTTTAAACCTTTTTTTCATCAATGATGATGTAGAAAATTAGTAAAAAATCGTTATTTGATTTTTCGATCTTCCTAAATCCTTTTTGATACGTTTGAAAAAGTATATTTCCAAAAAACAGTTTATGGTATCCTAGCGACTTTTCACTGAAGCGCATGAATCAACTGACGTGGCGCTGTTAGCATGTGTTATTGCCGTCTATATTTCCAAGCGACTTTTGACTGAAGCGCATGAATCAACTGAATTGGCACTGTTAGCATGTGTTATTGCCGTCTATATTTCCGCTAACGTCATCGAATTTTAAAAAAAATCTAATTTTTCATTCAGGGTGGTCCCCCTAGAATATGTCACATCAAAATGAATATTTCTGTGACCGGCATGTCTGGACAGACTCAATGACACCCTTGTTGGCTAAATCCGTTACCGTCATCGAAATTCCAAAAATTCTAATTTTTGTTCAGGGGGCCCCCCTTTGAATTAATTGCATCAAAATGAATATTTCTGTGACCGGCATGTCTGGACAGACTCAATGACACCCTTGTTGGCTAAATCCGTTACCGTCATCGAAATTCCAAAAATTCTAATTTTCCATTCAGGGGGGTCCCCCTAGAATTTATTACATCAAAATGAATATTCCGGTGACCGGCATGTCTGGACAGACTCAATGACACCCTTGTTGACTGAATCCGTTACCGTCATCGAAATTCCAAAAATTCTAATTATCCATTCAGGGGGCCCCCCTTTGAATTAATTGCATCAAAATGAATATTTCTGTGACCGGCATGTCTGGACAGACTCAATGACACCCTTGTTGGCTGAATCTGCAACGTCATCGAAATTTTTTTTAAAATCTAATTTTTCGTTCAGGGGGGTCCCCCTAGAATTTATTACATCAAAATGAATATTTCTGTGACCGGCATGTCTGGACAGCCTCAATGACACCCTTGTTGACTGAATCCGTTACCGTCATCGAAATTCCAAAAATTCTAATTTTCCATTCAGGGGGGTCCCCCTAGAATTTATTACATCAAAATGAATATTCCGGTGACCGGCATGTCTGGACAGACTCAATGACACCCTTGTTGACTGAATCCGTTACCGTCATCGAAATTCCAAAAATTCTAATTATCCATTCAGGGGGCCCCCCTTTGAATTAATTGCATCAAAATGAATATTTCTGTGACCGGCATGTCTGGACAGACTCAATGACACCCTTGTTGGCTGAATCTGCAACGTCATCGAAATTTTTTTTTAAATCTAATTTTTCGTTCAGGGGGGTCCCCCTAGAATTTATTACATCAAAATGAATATTTCTGTGACCGGCATGTCTGGACAGCCTCAATGACACCCTTGTTGGCTAAATCCGTTACAGTCATCGAAATTCCAAAAATTCTAATTTTCCATTCAGGGGGGTCCCCCTAGAATTTATTACATCAAAATGAATATTCCTGTGACCGGCATGTCTGGACAGACTCAATGACACCCTTGTTGACTGAATCAGTTACCATCATCGAAATTCCAAAAATTCTAATTTTTCGTTCAGGGGGGTCCCCCTAGAATTTATTACATCAAAATGAATATTTCTGTGACCGGCATGTCTGGACAGACTCAATGACACCCTTGTTGGCTGAATCCGTTATCGTCATCGAAATTTAAAAAAAATCTAATTTTCCATTCAGGGGGGTCCCCCATAGAATTCAGTACATCGAAATGAATATTTCTGTGACCGGCATGTCTGGACAGACTCAATGACACCCTTGTTGGTTAAATCCGTTATCGTCATCGAAATTCAAAAAAATCTAATTTTTCGTTCAGGGGTGCCCCGCTTGAGTTTCTTTGGTCAAAATGTACGTTTCTGTGACCGGCATGTCTGGACAGACTCAATTGCACTATTGTTGGGCAACGTTGTCGACAAAAGACATTTGAAACAATAGCGTGAATAGAGGTAGTTTTAATAAATGCTCTAAAAACAACTGTTACTCCTATTGGAGAAGCATACTTACAGTATCACACTTAGTACTGATGGTATAGCAGGATGCAAAATATTGAGCTGATACAGAGTACATTCACTATATGCTTTATACAGTTTTAGAGACTTATTCCTAGACATGTGCCACTCAGAGGACTAGGCATGAATGGGACCAAATCAAACCAACAGACTTTTGGTATTTTACAGTTCATTATGGCACTCTATTTCTAACCATTGCACATGTCGATTCCATCTTCTCAATATTCTCTTCAGTCAGACCAATAATGTTGTTACTAATTAATGCTGGTGCCTTGACCATTCTAGACAGATGACAGTGATGCATAAAGAGCTCCATCTCCCATTTCACCTTTTCAGACATCAATCCCTGGAGAAAAAAAAGAGAAATGTTCTGAGTTATGTACTTCTAATAACACACTTAAGCTAACACCCAGTCACCCGTGCAAATGTCAAGAATATTAATCCAGTTCCCAGGTCTACAAACTATGCAAATATTTCCTAAACAATACCTTACCTGGTGTCCAGACCAAAGAGCCATACAAATATCATCTGTGCAGTACCTTACCTAAGGAGTGTGACCAGAGAGATAGCAGTTTTATATGTCTACGAACTGTCAGCTGACCTGCATTAACTGCTAGAATGTCTTGATTGATGTCTACCTCTTGCTCTTGTTACCAACTTCTTGCAGTGGTCTTTCTGGAATGTGACTGTCCCTCTTTTTTCATTGCAGTACAAACATATGTTTTGTCTTTCCATGTTAGAATAAAATGTGTTTTTTTTTCTGCAAAACCAAGGAAAAGCAACCAATTGTGGAAATTTTGGCTATATACAACTGAACTTACTACATCTGTCTGACACCTGTGGCTGACTGTCCCAGTTTTCTAGGACAAATGCCCCCAGGGGGCCTGGATGACTCACTGTCTGCTATTACAATTCATGACTAACATTCATGCAGACTAACATTAGGTGCACAGCTTCAATTTTGGTAGTACAAAAGTGCACATGACCCAGTATTTCCAGCACTGGCTGGTGTCCAGACCAAAGAGTCATGTATGCATACAAGTGTTACACATACAGTCCCTTACCCGGTGTCCAGACGAAAGAGTCATGCAAATATTACATGTACTAATTAGCCATGCAAATATTTCCTCACAGTGTCAGGTGACTCAGATCCCACCAATAACTTGGAAGTTTGAGAACAGCACTCCAATGATCTTCTGTGGTACACTCATATTAACTACATTACTAGTAATAGTTATGTAGATAATCAGGTCCTGTGAGTTATCTGACGGGTTGGCGGAAAGACCTGTCCGGTCTGGACAGCAGAAAAAACCTGTTTGGTCCCATTTGACAGGTTGAGCTTCCTGGAAGAAGGCGATAGAATTGCAAGCAGTCCGTCGTGTTGCATGCCGTATATCCTAACATGAAGTGCACTGATTGGATGGTTGGGGGTCTGCATGCAAATCTCATTGTTTACACTGGATTCTGAAAGATTAGCGAGAGTGTAGTATTTTCAACATTATTGGTGACACAGCTACATATTAAACTAACTCATTGCAAAGCATACATCTTGAAATGACTTATTAGCTTAAAAATAATTCTTCGCTTGCGTGTGCGTTTAATTTGAACACTTTTGAAAGAGTCATATCGAACAGAGGGGTCCTGTGGCACAAATACAAGCCCATAGGCAGGAGGATCAGAGTTTGGGTGCCGGGCGTGGCTCACATGGCCCCGCTAGTTTCATTGTGTGAAATAGGTGGTCACATAATAACAGCAGATTTAACGAATCATGGTTGCTCTCTTTCAAAGACGTTAGCTGTGAATGATATCTAGTAACACTTAAAGGATAAGTCAACAGACGGCAAGGCGAGTCTAGTTACATGTAGAGACAAATTGTGAACCTAAAAAATTATATCATGTGCCCATAGTCATATTACTTTTTGTTTTAGCTTTATCATGATAAGCTAGCAAATTCTTAGAACTGCTGAAAACTGTTAAGCCTCTAAAGTAGGATCATTTGTTGGTCATGATGTCTAGTTGTCAATTACATTGTACCCCAAGAAGGACAAGTTTCCTCTGAATCTCTTTTGTGAGATAAAAGTTACCTTGGAATAAAATGTTTTGTTACATCTTTGTTTCCTTTCTGCACATTTAATAGTGTGCACTGAAAATAGCTATTTCATTCTGACATACAATTTGAACATAATTTGTAGGTCTCACTATCTAAAATATAATGTACTGCTGCACTACTTTAATCTGGTACAGACCCACTGGACCTGGACCGGAAGTTTCTGTAGCGGTACCCACCCCTAGTGTGAAACATGCATTGTTGATACGTGCTGCGTGCTGCCCCACGCAGGCTTGTATAATAACGCGTGCCAGCGGGAAGAAGTTGTTTTTTTGTTGCTAAGATTAAAACACCACTGATAACACAAATCAGTCTCCCTCTTAGTATTTTGCATGATGATAACCCACAAAACCTTGTCTGTCATTGGCTAATTGTGGTGACACTCAGTGACCTGCTAGCAGCCATATGATCAGACCTCGCCAGAAATTTACTGCCTGCCTAAGCTGTGTCGCCAAGGAAGTTGAAAAGACAACACTGTCGCTAATCTTTCTGAATGCTGCATGAATAATGAGATTTGCATGCAGAACCCCATTTAGCCAATCAGTGCACTTAATGTTAGGATATACGGCAATACATCAGATGGTCAGGGGGCTCCATCTGTCTAACCGGACCAGACAGATTTCTCCGCTGTCCGGATTGGACAGGTCTTTCTGCCAACCTGTCATCAGACACAAATTCAGCCGTCTCCCAAGACTAAAAGTCACTTACCATAATGCGCTGGTTCATCTGCACTAAATATAGTCTAGCATAAACTGGGGTGTAAATGTCTCTAGGATGAGTATGGAGGGGGAGGAATTATCACAGGGAGCAGTCTACAGGTGGATTGTTGGAGTGATCCCTTTAATACCAAGCCTGGATTAATATTCACCTTTTTCACACTTCCCAAGATGCACTTCCAGGGTGCCGCAAAATCGATTTTACAACAATTCTTCTAAGCGTGAAAGTAAGGAATAGACTCTGCACGCTTCAAATTGGTAAGCACGGTTTATTCATGACTTCTAATCGCCTAGAAATCAATGCAATGCTCATTATTAATAAAAGTCTTTGGAAGGAAAGCATTGCCGGATTTGAAATGAAACAGTTCAACTTATCAAGATAAACCTCCTTGCTTGTATAGACAATCACCGCTAAAAACCTTAAAACATTGTTCTCCCCCAGTATATAAAGTATTGTATTTGATGAGAATTAACACAAAAGAAATGTACCTTCCTGTGTTCTACCACCCTCCTACTTGGGTTTTCTGTTGTTTTTTTTCTCACGCTAAGAAGAATTGTTGTAAAATCAATTTTGCGGCACCCTGGCATTGAATATTGGAAAGTGTGAAAAATGTGAATTGTTGTGAATAGGGCCCTAAAAGTGGAGGGAGGTAGCCTGCCAAGGTAGCCCACTATTCCTAGCCTAGTCACCTTTTCTGGAAACCTGCTGAAATACAGTTCAGTACCTTTCAGTGATGGTGGGGGGAGAGTAAGTATCAATTTGAGATTGAGAATATATCCCTGTCTCTGGACCAAAGAGCCATACAACTATCTTTATAGCAAATTAATCTAAATTAAGCGCCTTCATGTTAACTGGTCTGCAAAATACAAATATTGTATGGTGCCGTACCGTAACTGGTCCCGGTAGACTTATTAGAGCCATGTTATGATATTACATGAGCCTTAGGCCTAGGGAAAAAGTGCTGTTTCCAGTTTTGGTAGCTAGGTATTCTGTTTGTTATTTCTTTTTCTTTTAGATTTCACTTGAAGCACTGGTATTTTCAACATAATATTATTCAGAGAGATATACTAGTACTTTGCACAAGCACAAGTATATTAATAAACTTAACTTAAAGTTAACAACAAAAAAAGGAATACACTCCTACATAAAACGTTTGAAAGTTTGAGTTTGAAATACAAGAAGTCTATTTTTAAATTCATTACTCAGATGTCAGATTGAAACTATTGTGTCCCTTGCCAGCGGCCGCCAAAAAAGCTAGGGTTGTCAGTTTTTTTGCCAGGGTCAGTTGAGAACCCGGATTGAGAAAGCATGTTTTTCCTAGGCCTTTACAAGTATACAATGTACTAGATCCCTCGACCAAAGAGCTATGCAAAATATCATCCAGCTTAGCTAGCAGGGCTTGAAATTCAATTTTGAGGATAGGTGTGTAGCACCGGTGCACCCAGCCTAACAATTTAGGTGCATAGAGAAATCTTTGGGTGCACAACATTAGATTAAATAGAATGCCATCGCTCTTGTTCAGAGCTGCAGGCAGAATCTGGAAGTTGGTGTGAGGTACTTGGTGTTGGCATGCACAGTAGCAGTGCTTTAAACAGTTTCGAGCGGGTCTGCCTTTTTCCCGGAATACACCAGAATACACCGGAATACACCAGAATACCCATAAATGATAAAGCCTTAAAGGAGGCTGAAATCTACCAGAATATGCTTTGAATGAGTAAACATCAGACTGCTGTATTTTGGCATGAAATAATGTATTCATGGCCCAGGGAACAAGAAATCATTGAATCACGAAGTTACTGATGGCAATGGCAACCCGGCCAGGCGACATGTTTGTTTTCATAATTTGTGGATTACAATCTTTGTTTAGCGGGGTCACAGTGTGGAATACAAAAAAGGAAATTTCGGAACTATTCAATAAGTTAACATCGCAGGTTGCTATATTTTGGCATAGAAATTAGAATAACATATATATGACCCTGGAAATCACTATACATGTTATAATAAATAACTGGGCGGCTCAACATTGTAATCCGCAATAAAAACATGGAGGCCTGGTCGGGTCGCCATCACCATCAGTAGTTTCAAGATCATAGTGATGTCTTGTTCCCTGGGCCATGAATACACTATTTAATGCCAAAATATAGCAGCCTGTGATATTTACTGATCAAAGCCTAGTATATTCCGGTAGATTTCACTCTCCTTTATACATATTTGCGTATTCCTGTGTATTTTGGTAAAAAGGCAGAATGTTTCGAGCTCAGGAAAATTGTGATGAACCCAAATTCTTAATCTATTAGATTAGAAAAATATACTACCAAGGCTTTGTTGTCCTTGCCCTTTCATCACTAGTATGAAAAGGCCACCGAGTGCAGTTTTGAATGTTGGATTATTTTGCAGTTTTGGATACTGGTTCAGTAGGCCCTACTGATACTGCCTTGCTACTGATAGATCTACTTGGAGATTAGGTTAGACGCCAGGTAATTATTACTTATGGCTAAAAAGGCCCTGGCTATCTGTGACATGATTTAGTTTACTCAAGGTCATTATATACATTGTAGGATGTCCTTGGTTTTACTGCTTCCCAATCCTCCTATAATTTCTAGGTCAACCTTGATCACCTTGTTGTTTCTATTTCCTTCCACGACTAAGTTGAATTTAAGACAATTAGAAAACTAGACCCTGTGGTAAGATCTACATGTACTAGCCGTGGCGAATGTTGCAGGGCTTGTATATAACGTTATATATTAGTCCGGTAACGTTACATGTTTTGTTTTGTTTTGTTTTGTTTTGTTACCAGTAGAAAACGTGAAAATGATATGTTTGGAAGGATAGTTCCAGGCGTAATTGTTATCAACGAGTAAAGCTGACCCTGTGGTTAGACCTAACTTACCTGCAGTTGGGGTTAAGTGAAATGAATATGTTTGGAAAGGTAGATCCAGGCGTTTGTTCCAGTACGCTAGCTCCTCAAAGCGCCGAGGACTGGGCTGCGATCCGAGAGCGGCCATCTTGAGGTCACTTCTCTAGCTGGGGTCATTCCCGTCATTCCCGACATGCATCGTGCCTCCACTAGCCCGCCACCATACGATCCGCCGTTACTCCTGGCCCGACTTTATCGACTAACGCTGTCATCTCCGGAGGAAAGGAGGACATCTCAGCCCCGTTACTACTGACTAACGGTGCACACCGTTATCCCATAGTTACTGTAAACGCTGTCTGTATGGGGTGGAATGAGTCCGTATTGTTCCTGGTACAATGGACAGTTAATCACATTAAATCACCAACAGCTGCGTACAGGGAAACTTATTCTTTTCTTTTTGGAAGCGTAGAGTATGGATCATTCTCTTTTGTCATACGTAAAGCCTGCTGGCAAGATGGGAGCGCAGAAACATGAGCGACCGGGAGTGATACCAAGCTCAATTGAATATAGTCGATACTAGACCCGTTGCACGATACAGGAAGAGGCTTAGAATTGATAATAGGAGGGTTACAAATATGACAGTGGATTTCTGCCTATGGTAAATACTGCAAATATATACATTACGCAACACCAGTGACCTTAAACGATCGTTTTCGATCATTCTCCATAGCAATAAAGCAAGAAGGTGCTGACCGCCATGTTGGTGCCCCTAATTGAATTTCAATCGAATTGATTGTACTTTATTGTACTTTTCCATGCAAGTTGTTCCTGAATTATTTCTTCTGGTATTCTCCTCTTTGAGATGTAGACATTCATTTGTTCGTGGTTATTTGATTAGGTTGGAAGATCTTTATCTGTCCCCAAATGATTGAGCTAAGATTCACTAAGATACACATTTTCGGGACACCAAGATGGCGGCGGTCACGTCGATGACGTCACTTGAACAGGCTTTATTGATTGGTTGATTTCAAGATCAGGCGGCCACCTCTGAAAAGCACACTTGTCATCCACGACATACGGATGAATCTTTCTTCTTTTAACTTCCTCTGCGTCTACAGCCAAAGTAAAAAGCCTAAAGCTAGCACGATCTCCTTCTCCCAAGCTTTTTGTGTGGCGTAGCAGGATTTACAGGTTCACTTTCTGGCCATGGTATGCTTATTCACTAAAGGTTAAGTCTAGAGGTGACACTTAGCACCATTATTTCCAGATGGCTAAGAGGTTGAAGTACCCGCCTCACACCCAACATCCATTTCACTAAAGCCCTTGTAAAACAGAGAATCCATATTCTAGTGTGACAGAACTGATACAAGGGCTCTGCCACTCCTTTTACCTTTCGCCACAGGTTTGAAATAAACTTGACAGTATTGGATTTTTGTAATACTTGTACGTTTCTGTACCTCATAGTTATAGTCAGTGTCATTTTCTTAGGACACGGCCATTCATTTAAGCGAAGTTCGTATCCGCAGCTTTGGGGGATAATTTGTAACCAGTGCACTCAACATGTCATACTGTAGTTCATATCCAGGCAGGTTGCATTCTTTAGCCATACAACATTTTAAATGTAACACCTGTTTTTTTGTTAAAGAAAGATAGACATGTGTCCAGGCTCTGTATATATATATATATGTGAAAGTGATGTGCAAATGAAAGTACACAAAGTTTGCTTCAGAAAGAAAGGAGGCAACGTGATATTAATGCGTATGATTGGGGTGTGAGACATTATCATTAGTTCGAATGTACCATGTTATCATCTACAGGAAAGCTCTTTTTCTCACCATGAATTCCATCAGAAACAAGGGTTGACGTGCAAAAAGCGACGTTAATTCTTAGCTGGGGGTGTGTTCTCCTCTCAACAAGAGGACTATTTCCATGTCCCTGCCGTTGTTTTATCTGATTAATGAAAAAATAAAAGGAATAAAAAACAGGATTTAAACCATTAGTAATTGCACTGTGAATTAGTGAAGAGCAGCGGCATGTTCGAAAAAAAATGAAATGCTAGTAAATGAACTACTGGTATGCGTCAAGTGATGTCGAAAACATTTCAAATATACAATGGTTCTTTCGTATCTGCTCTTCTTATTTTTTATAGAAAAATAGGTAGCTTCCTGCCCGGTAGATTACCTACACGTGCATCAAACGATACCAAGGCGTCCCCATGGGAGCGGCGATGCTTTCACGTGTAGGGATATAACCACGCGTTAGATCATTCTGATTGAAACATGCTCCCGGAAGGATCCGACTCCTAAGCACAGCGTGAGGGATGAATTCGCAAAGCTATCAGCCGGTAATTCGTAAAGATTATGCGGGGAAATCCCATCTTGTATGTGGACGGCTTATGGCTGTGATTGAATGCATATAATGAGAAGCTGGGATATCCATATAAATGTACGTGAATGTATTGTGAGGATTATTATTGGAAATTGTTGTAATTTGCATTTGATATGAGGGTGAACTTGTTGGCATCAACCGTGACTTAGAAGGTCATTGTTTGGCCTGATTGTGTCACGTACGAAATATGATCGACTGATATATGTTCCTTCTTTGCTTAATGTATTCTTATGAATTCCATGAAAAAAGAAGACAGTGTAAATATATGAGAACATTGTCATGAATTCAGAAGAAGAAATAGATTAATAAGCTATTCATTTTTATGTCATACTACTTGATGACAGCACAATACTTACCAGGTCTGTAACGCATGTAACTATTTGCAGACAAAATAGATTAAAGGGACATACTTTTGTAAATATGATGTCAGAAAACGTATCAGATATCGATGCCGGTTTACAAAATGACAATAGGACGATAGGATATTAAGATATACGACTTAATAAACAACAAAGATGTCACAAGATAGATTAAATCAAATGAATGAGATATATAGACACGCCTGTCTTTCCCGTGTCTATATGGACGCATGCAGACTAGAATAATGTCGACGAACAGCA